>NC_037680.1:78645978-78699623 GCF_003255815.1 Theropithecus gelada | reverse complement strand
TTCCCCCCCCCCCTTCCCCCCCCCCCCCCCCTCCCCTCCCCTCCCCTCCCCTCCCCTCCTCTCCTCTCCTCTCCTTCCTTTCTCAGGCTCTCATTCCAGCTCTGTTATCCAGGCTGGAGTGCAGTGGCACCATCATAGCTCACTGCAGCCTTGAACTCCTGGGCTCAAGCCATCCTCCAACCTCAGCTGAGTACCTGGGACTATAAGTCATATTTCTAAGGGTGCTAATGCTTTATTTGGCTCCAAATAATTTCCCACAGGTGATCTGTTCATTTATTCTTTTATTTATTTATCCAACAAACATTCACTGAGTGTATTACCTTTGTAGAGCAGCTGTAACAAATTACCACAAACTGGGTGGCTTAAAATAATGGACTTTTGTCCTCTCACCGTTCTAGAGGCTAGAAGTCTGAAATTCAGGCAGCAACAGGGCCATGCTCTCTCTAAAGGCTCTAGACGAGGAACTTTCTTTGCCTCTTCCTAGCTTCCAGTGGTTGCTGGCAATCCTAGGCATTCCTTGGCTTTGTAGACACACCCCTCCCATCTCTGCCTCTGTCACATGGTGCTCTCCCTGTGTCTCTCTCTGCATATCTTCTCTTCCTCTTTTTTTTTATTTTTATATTTATTTAGTTTTTGAGACAGAGTCTCACTCTGTCGCCCAGGTTGGAGTGTATTAGCATGATCTCGGCTCACTGCAACCTCCCCCCGGGTTCAAGCAATTCTCCCACTTCAGCTTCCTGAGTAGCTGGGATTACAGGCGTGTGTCACCATGTCTGGCTAATTTTTGTATTTTTAGTAGAGACAGAGTTTCATCATGTTGGCCAGGCTGGTCTCGAACTCCTGACCTCCAGTGATCCACCAGCCTCGGCCTCCCAAAGTGCTGGGATTCCAGGTATGAGCCACTACGCCTGGCCTCTTTTCCTCTTCTCATAAGGATAATAGTCACTATTGAATTAAGAGCCTACTCTATGCCAGTATGGCCTCATCTTACCTAAAGAAATCTGCGATGACCCATTTCCAAATAAGGTCACATTCTGAGGTTCTAGAAGGACACGAATTTTGGGGGGACACGAAGCCAGCACACTGAGCATCTGCTGTGCACTAGATATTGTGTTGGGCGCTAGAAATTGAATAGAAGAAAATCGCTGCTTTTTAGGTACTAATAATACTTAATCTTTTTTGGTTTGCTTCTTTTTTTGTTCTTTCAGTCCTGTAGTGCCCCCTTTTTTGGGGGACTCCTTTAGTTATCCTAGAGTAATCAGGAGTAGAGGAGGTCTAGGCCTTCGCTCTGATTTCCTTTTGGACCCGCATTCCAGCCCCTTTCTGTGGGTGCGTCCAATTAGGGGCTTGTTAACTTTCAATGATCGTAATAGCCACAAATTCTCTCTTTCACCAAAAAATGAATTCTCGTGACACATGAGTGTGAAGGGCAACCATAACAGATCAACATGGCCAGAGCATTCTCTGCAGAGTGAGAATAGTGGGAGATAAGGCTGGAGAGCCAGGCAGAGATCAAGGAAGGCCTTGCAGGCCGTGCTTAGGGTTTTAAACAAGGAAGAGACATCGTCATTGTTGCATTTCCCATAATTCCCTCTGCACAGGGTGTGGAGGAATTGGAGGAGGGACCAAAATGAAGGCAGGGAGGCCAGTTAAGGGGCCATTAGAGTGATCATAGCAACAGGTACTGGTCGTGGGGAGGAAGCAGAATCTGTGGTGGTTGGCTGATTGTAAGGACTGAGGGAGAGGACACAGCCAAGAATAAATTACAGGTTCGAGCAGAGAAAAATGTATAACACCAGCTGTTAGATCTCAACCCAATTACCTTGTCCCAGTAGTCCATGATGCTTCTTAAATGCCAAGAACCCGCAGAGCTGCAGGGGAAAGTCATGGAGCATGCCAGTCCTTGACAACATCAGGAAGAATGTGGCTGTCTTCTTCCGTGTAATCTGCCGTCTGTCCCCTGAGGCAAGTCCTGTAGAGGGAACTACAATAACTGGCTGGCTGTTAGAGAGATGCCTGCCCCACCTTCTTCTTCCAACAGTGTGGATGAGGAGGCTTTTAAACATCCATGTTGTCCTACCTATGATCCCCAGGGAGGGAAAGTGACATCTCAGACTATAGGGTGGAGGACCCTAATTTGGCTCTGGGACATTCTTGTGTCCTTGGCCGTCCTAGCACCATGAACTCAAGAGCTGAGCTGAAGATATTTCCCCAAACTGGAATGACAATGATGACTTGTTTTCATGCTTGGAGGGAGCCATTAATGTGTCTTTTATAAGCAACTCCCAGCCTCCTTAGGGAATCTGTGGTTATCTCTCAACTCTCTCATTTTCAAGGGGAGTTTGGAGCCTGAGCACAGGGAGAGCACTGCAGAGCACATGCAGGGAGTCGTCTGGACTTGGCTGCCGACTTCCAGAGTGCTCCTGACCGGGAGTGCTCTTATCAGGCTTCTCTGCCTTTTACACCTAAGAACACAAGAAGATGAGCTAAGTCTAAGCCCCCTGTGGCTCCACCAGTCTATTGGCCCAACGGGTGGCCATGATCCTCCTGTGGAACCCTGTCACGTGGGGTGAGGTCATTAAACATAGATCGTGGAAAAGCAGGGCCTAAATTTCTGCTAACAAGTAACACGTGACTTGGGATAAATATACTTGAATCACCGGAAAAGCTAATCACAGTTTTAGCAATCTTTCAAAGAAACAGGGTTGATTCTGTGGATATCAACAGTTTAGTAGTCAGGCCTGGAAAAAAAATTCAGGGAGCAAGAGATGCAGCACGCATATGAGTCGAGGGGTCTTGGGCAAATTACTTAACCTCTTGGTGTCTCAGCTTTCCCTATCTTCAAAATGGGGATAATAGTAGGTGTCTCAGAGAGTTGTTGAAAGAATCGCATGAGATAAGATGTATAGAGTGCTTAGTACACTCTACATGTACATCAAAACTCATGCATGTTACTTTATTATAACTCAGGTGCAGGGAGTGAGAGTAATGATGGAAAGTCAATTCATGGTTGTCAAAAGAATGATTAAATAAAGGTGTCAGTCGCTCAGGAAAAGGGCTGTGTTCAGAATTCTCTCTCGCTATCTTGCTCTCTCTTTCCTTCCTGAGTTTTCCCTTTGATTTTTTTTTTTTTTTAAATGCATTCCATCTTTGTGTTTCCTTTTTCTTGGTTTAGAGTGACAGGTAAGAAAGATCTCTAGGTTAAAAGAAGTGTCCCCAAGATCTCTAGGTTAAAAGAAGCATCCCCAAGGAAAATGAGGCTAGCTCCATTGTAATTTGTCTTAAAGGCTGATCCTACACAAAAGGCTATATCTGGGTCTTTCATTTTTAAAACCAAATAGCTAGGATTAAGAGACATATTAATGTTTACTCCTACCCATGCAGTAACTGTCTTGGAGGTAGAACCTGTTGTGTATTTCTATGCCTATGCAGAGATATCCAAACCTAATGTTCTCACTACTAGAAATTGTGTTTTATAAGTTAAATAATAAAAAGCAATTTAGATAGCATTCTGATTGGACAGTAGAGATTGCATTTAGATTTTTTTCAGTAGTCACCTCAACAGCTCAGACAGATTTCGGTAATCCTGAGAGATAAACACAGAGTAGTTATAAATATATAAAATAGTGGTAGTTTGCACTGAAAGAGGACTTAGTTATCTGAAATAAACATTTTGTACAACTTGTAGACCAAAAACCACTTGGTGAATGGAGGAATTGTATGTTGCCTTCCTGTCATCAGAGATGAACTAATGGAACTTCCTTGCTGTTTCATTTAACTCCTAGTGAAATAGATTCCCACCTCAAACTAAGCATGAATTCACTTTTGTAGAGGGAGTGCTCCTAAGTGGAGTCTGAATGAAGGACTCAAAAAATTTAATTTTTAGTCTTCTCTTTTGTTAGCCACTTGTGCTGACAGCAAGAGGAAACTTCTTTGTGCTTGAGAGGTTGGTATGGTTGGAAACAGTTGTTCTCATTTTCTGGGTCTTCTGACTTTATCAAGCCATTTGGCCTTTGAAGAATGTGCAAGAGGGACTGGCAGATGCCTGCTATGCTGGAAGCTGGGAGTACTGGTGGCAAATTAATATGGCATTGATATTTTTTCCTTAACAAAGTGTGTTATTTGCTAATTTAACTCCTTGGAATGGTAAGTACAAATGGTGATCAAAATGACAATATATCATCCTTAGGATGGATTATTTTCTGTTAAAAATTAAATAGTCTCCTTTCAGACTGGTATGTGTCTTTGTGTAAGGGTCTCAGATGCCATCCATTTGACATTCATGTCAATCTTCATGGAACAAGACCCAGAAGGTAACAATGAGAAATGCAGCATTTCAATGTTAATCATGAGAGAGAGACAATGTGTAAGAAATAGTTTTTAAAATAATGGACAAAATACAAAAGACCTTATCTGAACATTTAGATTTGCCCTCATCGTCTACTCCCCTTTAGATCAGCAAAATCCAGCTTGAACTACCCCCCACCCTCCTTTATTTGAAATAGTACACACACACATACATGCACACACACCACACATACTGCACACCACCACCATCCCCTGCTTTCATCTTTTGTATGCATAGCTTGATTTTCTGTGAGAATGTAGAATTTGTAAGCAATCTAAAGCTCATCTAGGCCCTGGATAAACTAAAGAATGGACTGCAGCCCTCCATGATATCTAGCTAACACCAGGCTTTAATTAGCAGATTAGTAGACAGTTGTACTGGGCAAAGCCTTTGCTTTCTTTTTACCAATTTCTTCTATAAAGTCCCTGATGACTGGAACTTTCCCTCTGTTGGAAATCCAGTTATCTTGCTGGCAAATGTTGTAAGCCCCCAGAGCCACAAATCCAGAAGGGGGTGGTACCATGGAATTGGGGTGCAAGGTGTTATTTTACCTTGACATTCAGCACCAGAAGAAAGACAATGTTCCACTTCTTTCTCTGCAGATGCCCTGAATTTGTTGTTGTTGAAACTTGTGAAATTATTTCATGTGGTTTTTTTTCTTTTTCAAGGATAACAATAACAAAAAGAGTGTTGCCCTCAGAATTTACACTTCCTGGAGCCAGGGTGGAAGGACAGAGGGATTTAACTACATTCTCTGCAACTGTTTTCACTCTTGCCCAAGAATGGTTTCCCAAGAGCATTCCAATGGGAAGCAGACCTGAAATATTCCCCATTGTACCTCCTTAAGGCCCAGTTAAATTCTGTGCCTCAGTTGCCCTGTCTGTTAAATGGGGGATAATTAAAAGGGATTTAGGGTAGGATACTTCCACAACTCTCTCTTGAGCTCATGTCCGACTCGAATGGTCAGTATGATTTCACAAGTTCATATTTAGAGCCTGTAAGATGAAAATAGTAATTTCTATCTCATAATGTATGGATTAAATGAGTTAATATAAGTGCTTAACACAGAACTGATGCATAGTCAACACATTAAGTGACAGCTGTCAATGTCACTATCAGTAGGTCCCTTATAATAAACAACTATTGTCTTGGTCAAACTTCTTTTTTTCCTTCTACCGCAAATCCACAAATTGAGAACATTCTAAGCGACTAGATCTTTTTTTTTTTTTTAAAAGAACCAAAGAACTATTTCATTATTATGATATTGATAGGACATATATGGTAAGAATCATGTGAATGTTTTTGTGATTCTTCACACAGGCCTTCAGGAAGGGGGTTTCTGCGGTGCTGGGGTTTGTCTTCCTCATGCTCCCACTCACTGACTCACTGTCAGCAGCAAGACAGCCTGCCCTGGTCTGCAAGAAGGATACGTTTTCTCACTAAGCCCCTGTCCCAGCCTCCTGAGCCCGCCCTGTTCTTCAGGGCTGGAATGGGCAGGGAAGGGGCCTGTGGCAGTGGAGGAGGCCTCTTAGGGACTCTGACACCAATTCCTGAGGGGCTAGAGGTGGTGTCTGGGAAGCACCTTCCCAAGCTCCCTCTTGCTGCCAGGCCCTAGGACCCCAATGTAGAAACTTATGCAGGACGAGACTGGGGAGTACCTGGCACTTCAGAATGTAAACAGCATTTACAAGCCTTCTGTATCTCACCAAGAAAAAATAAATACTTTCTGGGGACTAACACTGAAAATCCCCTCCTCGATTCCATTCTGTCCTGATGTAAATTATTTTCCTCCCTTTTGAATGTTTCTGGATTAAATTAAAAAGAATAATAGAGAATGGCAGGCATTAAAACTTCGGTAAATATTTGTGGCATGGTGATTAGGGGCACAGACTGGAGCCAGTTTTGCTGCTCTCCAGCTCACCTTTTAGAGCCTGAGTTCCCTTATATGTCAAATGCGGAATAATTATACTTGTCTCCTAGGGATATTGTGAAGAGTAAATGAGATAATTATATAACAATAGTAATGTTGATGTTTATTGATCACTTATTAGATGCCAAGTACTATGGTTAAGGCTTCGTGTGAGCTATTTTGACCACTATACCATATTGTACTCAAGACTTAGCATATAGGTAATGCTCAATAAATGATAGCAATTATAAAGACAATAATCATTATTAACAAAGTACAAAGAGCCAATCTTCACTGAACTTGGTGACATGTTTGTGCCATCATGCTTCCCTTGACAAAGCTGGTCCCCATACCCCACCACTCCCCTGCCCCTCTCAGGTTCCTTTAGACCATACCACATCTTCAAAACCTACTGCTGCGGGTGAAAGATGACTAGATTTGGAGTCACTGGGTGACCTGGGTGGATCCTTCATTGTGGCTTGGCCTGTTGTAATTTACTTGTGACACAGCAGAAGCTGCTTTTAGACTCATGGTGCTGGTTTCCCCATCTTTAAAATGTGAAGAGGCTGTTATTTATTCGTTAGTACTGTAGGACCCTGGGGAGAAAGACACTTCTGAAATGAAAAGCGCAGTGTCGCCCACTCTCCTCATCCCCCTCCAGCAGCTGGTGTGGGAAATAAGCGAGGTGTGCTGTTTGTGGGTTGATGCACTGGCTGAGACTGGAGAAAGTGAGTCCCAGCAGCCACTGTGCTAAACACACAGGGCTAGCACAGCACCTGGCATGTGGTAGGTCCTCAAGAAACCATCTGTTGGAGGTGAAGATAATTCATGATTTTAGTTCAAGGGTGTGTTCCCTATGTCTGCTGCAAAAAGCTGCTATGACCAGCTGCCACCCACATCCCTCCCTCCAGAGATTCCAGGCCTGGAAACTGGAACCAAACGCTGTATGCCATTTGTTTTTTTTCCTCTGGAAATTGAAAAATGTCATCGGTGCTAGGTTATGCCGCATATACTTTCATTGTTGGTACTATATTTCCTAGTCTCTGTCCCACCATACTGTCCCTAGCATGCTTTTCCCTTTGATTCAATTGGCCTCTAGTTCTGCAAGGCCAAGCTGAAGTTTGGGGATCAGATTTTCTTTTTTTTATTCTTTTTTTCTTTTTTTTGAGACGGAGTCTTTGCTCCGTCACCCAGGCTGGAGCGCAGTGGCGTGATCTCGGCTCACTGCAAGCTCTGCCTCCTGGGTTCACGCCATTCTCCCGCCTCAGCCTCCGAGTAGCTGGGACTACAGGCGCCCGCCACCACGCCCGGCTAGTTTTTTGTATTTTTAGTAGAGACGGGGTTTCACCATGTTAGCCAGGATGGTCTCGATCTCCTGACCTCGTGATCCACCCGCCTCGGCCTCCCAAAGTGCTGGGATTACAGGCTTGAGCCACCGCGCCCGGCCCGGAGACCACTTCTTATACTCTAAGCTGAATCTGATGCCAGAGCCCACCAGCATAAGGAGCTTTACAGGTGAGAAGCATTAAAGGAAGCTAATGAGCAAAAGAGGTGGGCTTCTGCTCCCTAAATGGTCCTTACAAAGCAAAGTAAACCCTCAGCTAAGGTGTATCTGAACTCCTCACAATAGCTTCAATTTTTTTTTTTTTTTTGAGATGGAGTCTTGCTGTCTTGCCCAGACTGGAGTGCAGTGGCATGATCTCGGCTCACTGCAACCTCCGCTTTCCGGGTTCAAGTGATTCTTCTGTCTCAGCCTCAATTTCAGTAGCTGGGATTACAGGCACATACCACCATGTCTGGAGTTTCACCATGTTGGTCAGCCTGGTCTTGAACTCCTGACCTCAGGTGATCTGCCCACCTTGGCCTCCTGAGGTGCTGGGATTACCGGCGTGAGCCACCATGCCTGGCCTTCTTCATCTTTAAACAAGGAATTATTGCCATTTCAGGGTTGTAATAATTGTGAGTGAAGTTAAATAATGAATGTGAAAAGAGCTTTTAAAAACAGTAAATGCCACCAAATGTCAGGTAATATTATTCCAAACAGCATTTGTGCTTCTACACTGACATGTGCCAGGTTCTATCTAGCATTAGAGTTCTTTGCTTATTCTTCCTTGGGGGATGCCCTCCTTACTCCAACTAGGTTGACAGTTACTTCAGCTGGACTTTGTCTTACTTTTATCTGCGTCCCTCCAGTTCCTTTCCTAGTACCTTCAGTGTAGTGACTGCTTGATCAGTACTTGTTGAACTGGGTCCCTTATAATAAACAACTACTGTCTTGGTCAAACTTCCTTTTTTCCTTCTACCACAAATCCACAAATTGAGAAAATTCCAGGAGACTAGATTTTTTTTTTAAAAAAAAAGAACCAAAGAGAATAAGAGGTAACATGTATTTTATTAAAGGGCTGGCATTTTAATGGTACCCTTTTTAACTAGTTTACTTTAGTGTGAAATGTAAAGAATACAGATTCAGATGTAAGAAATGTCACACAGTGAAAAGAGGTGAAGAACCAAGTTTTATGAATTTGGTTTAGTGCCACTGACGGGGGTAAATCAGAGAAAAATAGAACGGATTTATGAATTGCTTATTTCAGTCCACATTGGTGTGGGTTTGGACCCTTCTAGGATTTCCTGGAGCCCTGTAGGCTGTTATTCACCCTTCACATATGCATATATAAAAATATACCATCTATAAATAGCCACCTGCCTTTTCAGTGAAATTAAAGATGGGAGGGTTAGAAGAGATTTTCCCAGTAGAATTACAGGGCTCAAACCTACAGCTGTTATACTACTAGAGTTCTACCCAGAGAATTTCTAATAGCACTATTTTATTTTAGGCACATTTTAAAATTATCTGTCTGTATTTTAATGGTAAGATGTTGTCCACAGACATATTTTTTTTCTTGCCAAGATTTCTCACATACCTACTTAAAAAGATTAGGTGTTGCATGGGGTTGTTGTACAGAGTAGTTTTGTTTTATAAACTGCAGAAAATTTTCACAAGTGTTTCTACTCCTTATCTGGGGATTAACACCAAACTCCTGCCAATGTTTTTCTTAAACGTTACACATGCCCTTTCACAAACACTCTCTCCCTCACATATTTTCTGCAGAGATGTGCCTCCTTAAGAAAAATCCCTGAGCTTCTAACATTCCTAGGTATGAATTGACTGCATAAGAACACAGCACAACGTGAAGGGAATTAAACTGAACACTTTTATCTTTGCTTAAAAAAAAAAAAAAAAAAAAAAAAGCAGGTAACAATGTATTCATCTGCGGTCTTTGTTCCCTTACTAAAGACCAACACTCTTCAATCTTTGAGAGCCCTGAAAGACAAGGCAGTGCTGATGAGAAGAAGGGGACACACTCAGAGGAGCAGCCACTGGGCTCTCCCTGTAGAAGGGTCTAAGTGCCTTCAGCAGTTAATTTGCAAGGAAAAAACCCCGTTGGGAGCCTTCCACCTACTCTAAAAGCAAACATTCTTAACAGGCGGTATTAGTGTGGTGTTAAGAGAGGCATGCTTTAACCTAAAAGGTGTCATTTTATGAGTAAAAACTGGATAAACCTTCAGAGACTTGCAATCACTATGTTTTCCCTTCCTTGATGCCAAAATCTTCACAGGTTAAGATGACCCCACACACCCATTGTGATGCTCAAAACCCGGGAGGATCTTAAAGAAAAGCTGCTTTGCACGAACTGTATAAATGCGGCTTCCTGCTCCTGCGAGAACTGTCACTGGTTTTCATTTCATGCATTTGTAAAACACACCAACCATGTGTGTAAGCCTGTTAATTAAAACAAAAACAGAACTGTTTCTGTTGTGCTTTAGAACTACAGAAACTTGGAGGCCAAGCAGGGCAAGAGAAACAGCAGCACCCAGTCTGCTCCTGGGTCCCACGGCTGCCAGGGAATTAAGCCACTGTATTAGAAAAAGCCAGGAAACAGGCACCGGATTTAAAGAAGAGAGACGAAAAGAAAGAAAAAAAAATTCTAGTAAGGCTCAGAATTGGATGTATTAAAATGCCTTTTCCATTCCCCTGAGGGACTCTTTCATATCCAAGTTTCTGGATAGTGAAGGCTTCCCTGTCTAATCTGATTCCAAAGTTAGCCTCTTCTCAAGAGGAAAGAATAGCTTCAGTGGCTTCAGAGGCCATCCCAGGGTCAGGCGTGGAGTCTATTCCTGCCGGAGCTGCTGAGTCATTGCCACCTTGGGAGCTGCTTGACCTCTGCTTGGTTTACCTAGAAGGTAGAGGAAAGCCTTCAGCTGAGAACACTCCACAAGCAAGGCCTTTAATCTCGAAGTATCCACTGACTTTCCCTAGCACCTGAACCCAAAGCATTTAAGGATTAACAATCTACATAAGTTATATTAGAATACCAAAACACTGATCAGTTAAAAAAATAAAGAAAACACCCAAACACCCAAAAACTCACTGAATTCTTCACCAGGGAAACACTACCAAAAAAAAAGCAGCAAATATAAAAACTATCTTCCAGTCCCTTTCGAATATGGATTTCATCTCCTAAGGGCAGTAAAAACACGGATCAGACAGCACTTCTCTAAAAGAGATGCTTATTCAATACCTTCAATAGTCATCCAAAGCAGGATGTAGAAAGGCTTAGGGGTGTGTAGTGGGGTGGTGTGGAGGAAGGCAGGAAGCAGCAACAACAGGAAAAAAAAATTAAATGACAGTGAAGGCATTCATTATACTCTGTATCTTAAAGGCAGGAGGAAAAAAGACCTCAATAACATATACCATTCTCTTTTACGGGGGCACACCCAATGGTGTCCCTCCATACTTTTTTCCCATACTTTCCTTCTTTCTCTTCTTTGGTTTAATATTACAGGAATAGTAAACTAAATAAATGTTCATTTTGTATTTAAAAAAATTTATTTGTGATCTGTACATGTGATAAAGTGGGGCTTCGTTGTAGACCTTTAAAGGCAAAACAAAACAAAAATCCAAAGTAAAAATGTATAAATACAATATATATTTTCTTACAAAAATGGGAGATTTACAAAATATACATACTGTACTTATCTCTATTTTACAAATTTCACATGCACTTAAAAGATACAGCACAAAAGATGCCAAAACCTGTGTAGAAGTTCTAAAAATGACAGATGAGATAGTTTTGAAGGTTGAAGAAACACAAGATCAATTTTAACTTTACTGTAAAAAGCAGTTCCACTCAAGTGAACATTACATATATAAAGTTACTTGTACACTTTACAGTACCCTCTATGATTGGCATTTAAAAACTGTTCTGAGAAACAGGATAGTGTTGCAAGATTGGAGGGTAGTGTCAAAGGTGGGGTAAAGGTTTGCTCCCATGATTCTCTGCTCAGCTTTACCCCATCATGCAAAAGAATTCGAGTTCTAGTACAGAAAAAAAGTACATGATTTAAGATTAATAAATTTAAGTCTTCCAGCACATTTCAAAGAACTCCAGAATCACTTTGAAGTTTACCTTCTTTTAATGACTTTCTTTAAAGATGGGGCCCATGGTTCGAACTTTCCTCTTCGTTCACTATGGTATCTGCTGATCACCTCCCAACCCAATCACACAGAGACAGGGTCAGCATACGCATGATGTTTTAGAAACAGATTTATGGAACCAAGAAAACAGGACAAAATGGCTCTTTGCTTTTTTTTTTTTTTTTTTAATTAACTTTCCTTTATTATGAGGCTGAAGGCATTATGTTTTTTACCTCAAAGGATCCAAATGGGAGAAAAAAATATAGAAAAGAAACCTAAATATAGGCTTATAGCAAGGAAAAAAAAATGAAGGGAGAGACTTCCCTGACTATTTTAACAGTCTGTTGGATCATGTGTTCCGAATTAAATTTATTTAAAGCAGACAACAAAACCTCTTACATTTCCTTTAGCAAAGTCAGAACCTCTGGCTTAACGGTGTGTGATAGCACACTGCTCTTCACTTTTCCTTAAAAAGGAATGTTTATCTCAACCAATTAACAACCAAAGGGAAACCTCAGATTTGCGCTGCTTTGCCTATAAAAGTTGCTGTCTTCACAGTTATGCCTTTCCACAGGGAGACACTTTTGTTTCCTCTTTTGTCTCTTACAACAAAGACAGGGGGAAAAATGCATTCCTGTTTTGAAAAGCAACAAGTCATCACTTCTTTTCAGGGTATTAGACCAAATAAAACACCCGTCTTCCTGCCTCCTGCCTTCCCCAGAAAATGAAAAAGTAGCAGAAATACCTACTACACGTCTCCTTGGCCTCATCTCAAAACGTTATCATCATTTCTTTTGCATCCTCACATTAGGATTCTAGCAGACAGGCCTCCCAAGACTTCTAAATGCTTATTTTACAAGACTTGAAAGGAGTACGCGAGAAAAAACAGGCAGGAGGGGGCAGGGGAGGAGAGACCGTAATGTCTGACCCTGGAAATTAACCCATCTGGGCTCCAGTTTGGCCCCAGTGAAAAGAGATTATGGTTTGACCACTGCTTGACAAGGACACCGCAGGAGGCCCTCCCTCTTTCCAACAAAGCAGCCACCGCAGACAGGGCTCTACCTTTCCCGGGGCCTCACAGGGGTCTAGACAGGCCACTCGCCCTGCAGCAGGGGGATCAGTCACAGCCCCCATTCAGCCCCAGAGCCGGGAGAAACTCACAGCAGTCTCTGCTGGTCTCAATCTTCTCTTAGGCCCAAGCTGGCCTGTACCTTTCACGATTCACATCGTCGTTATCATCACCTTACTGCAAGTCTTTGCCTGAAGTCTTTTCATCCAAACCGCTTTCCATCCAGATCTCCTTTTCCAAATCACCCCTCGCCCCAAATCTGCAAAGAACTTCTCATTTCCAGGTCACTTCTCAGTAGAGGGGGAGGTTACAGAAACAGGCCCCCACCCAGCAGTTCTTTCCCTACCCTGCCTCTCCTCTTGCAAGAGGGCAGGGGTGGGAAAGGTAGGGAGGGGCCAGGGCTCATACTGCAGTTTCCCCCTTGCTGCTGTGGCTGAGTCTGTGGTAGAAGCGGCGCCACGACTGCAGGGTCTTGCCCGACCAGATCCAGAAGCCAGTGGTGATGCCCACGATCATGGTCATCAAGTACTTGATCATGAAGACGGTGAAGTCGGGGCTCATGGGCGGGAAGTGGCCGGGCGGGCAGGGCACGGCATAGCTCTTGCACGTCTGCAGGAGCCAGGTGCGCTCCCAGTGCTCGCGGAAGGCCTGCTCGTAGAAGTAGCAGGCCAGCACGATGGTGGCGGGCACTGTGTAGAGCACGCTGAAGACGCCAATGCGCACCATGAGCTTCTCCAGCTTCTCGGTCTTGGTGCCGTCGTGTTTCATGATGGTGCGGATACGGAAGAGGGACACGAAGCCGGCCAGCAGGAAGGACGTGCCGATGAAGAGGTAGACGAACAGAGGCGCCAACACGAAGCCCCGCAGCGCGTCCACACTGGACAGGCCAACATAGCACACCCCGCTGAGCAGGTCCCCGTCTACCTGGCCCATGGCCAGGATAGTGATGGTCTTGACGGCGGGCACGGCCCACGCGGCCAAGTGGAAGTACTGCGAGTTGGCCTCGATGGCCTCGTGGCCCCACTTCATGCCGGCCGCCAGGAACCAAGTGAGAGACAGAATGACCCACCAGATGGAGCTGGCCATGCCGAAGAAGTAAAGCACCATGAAGAGGATGGTGCAGCCCTCCTTCTTGGTGCCCTGCGCCACCGTGCGGTAGCCATCGTCCGAGAAGCGCTCCACGCACACAGCGCGGTCCTCCAGAAGGAAGCCGGCCACGTGCGCCACGGCCACCATGAAGTAGCAGCCCGACAAGAAGATGATGGGCCGCTCTGGGTAGCTGAAGCGCCGCATGTCCACCAGGTAGGTGAGAACGGTAAAGAGCGTCGAGGCGCAGCACAGCACCGACCAAACGCCCACCCAGAGGCGGGCGAAGCGCCTCTCCTCCTCCTTAAAGTACATCAGGCCGTTGGCACGGCCCGGTTCGCACGGGGCGCCGCAATCGCGCTCACCCAGGAAGCGGTAGCCCAGGTAGGGGGGCACCTTGAGCTGACGGGGGCATGAGAAGGGGAAGGCGGGACGCCCCCTGCCATCTGAGGCCCCCGGAGGCAGCGCGGTGAAGGGCAGGTCCGGCAGGTAGGGCGCAGTAGGGTAGGCAGTGGGGCCGCCGCCTGGACCTCCGGAGCCGTCTGACGTATTCTGGCCCACGCAGATCTCGCCCGCGCCGTGCACCGGGAAGTTCTCGCAGCGCAGCCGCTCGGGCCACTGGAAGCCGAACTTGTTCATGAGCGCCTCGCAGCCCTGGCGGGCGCGCTCGCACAGAGAACGACACGGCGGGATGGCCTGATCGAGCACGGTGCACACGGGCGCGTACATGGAGCATAGGAAGAAGCGGAGTTCGGGAGAACACTGCACCTTCACCAGCGGGTAGAACTGGTGCACCTCGAGGCCCGCGTCCTCTTGGTTCGTGTGGCCCAGCAAATTGGGCAGGATGGTCTGGTTGTAGGCGATGTCCGTGCACAGCGGGATGGAGATGGGCTGGCAGAAGCCGTGGTCCGGCACCGAGATGCCCTTCTCTCCGTGGTACGGCTGCGCCCCGGCGCCCGCGGACAGCGCGCCCAGCAGCGCCAGCATCAGGGCGCGGAGGCCCAGGGACAAGCGAGGGGCGGCCGCGCCGGGGTCCCGCATCGCCGGCCGCGAGTGCAGCGGTGCTCTCAGCCCGAGGAGTGCGACAAGGCGGTAGGGAGAGGCAAGGATGCGGGGAGGCGCCGCCGCGCCCGGCGCATGAGAGTCCTCACGGCGCCGGGGCCCGGCCGTGGGCGGCGTGGAGCAAAGGGCGCTGCCGCCTGGGTGCCCGCGCCGCGGGGGCGCCGCAGCCGCCGCCGCCCGGCACTCGCAGGGCCGCCGGGGGCCCAAAACTCGTCAGCCTGGGTTGGGGGCGCCGAGGAGGGCCGCCTTGCTCTCCCCGCGAGGACTTAACGGTGAGGCTCCCTCCGCCGCGAGGAGCAACAAGCGGCTCCGGGCACCCTTCAAAGTTTGCCCAAGTCTCTGGACCCCCGGCGCACGGCAGCGCGCACGGCCCCCGCGCCCGGTCGGGCCCCCTCCAGGAGAACCCCCTCCTGGAGAACCCCTGGCGCCGCCGCCCGCTCGCCCCAGCCGCCGCCTCCGCGGTGGTGCCCCGCCTCCTGGCCTCCAACTCCGCTCGCCGCCGCCTCCTTCGCCTCCTCCTCCACACCCCACTCCTTCTTCAACCCCAAAAGCTCGGCCCCAAGTTTCAGCCAAACGGCCGGCTCTCGCTGAGTCCGATCTCGGCCCCGGAGTCGGGAGCGCGGCGAGTTCTTTTTGGAAATCCAGTCACACTGCGTCCGAAACCGCGAGGCGCTCCTGCCCGCGGCCTGGCCCTGGCCCCTCCAGCCCCGCGCAGCCCCAGCCGCAAGTCCTGGCGCCCGCCGCCGCCGCCCGCCGGGAGGGAGCGCCGACTAACGCCTCGGAGTCGCGCTGGTCGCCAGAAGAAGCGTCGGGCTCGCGGGGTTCCGGACCGGCCCGCCCCCTCCCCTCCCCCCATTCACAAACCACTCCGGGGGCGGCCCCAGGTCCCGGCGGCCCAATGGCAGCCTTTGTTTTTTCGGTGGCCGCCTTTGGATTGGGCGGAAGTCGGAAGGGGCGGGCACGGGAGCGGCGGAGGCGGTGTCCGCGGCGCTCTGGGCGGATTCCTGAGGGGAGGGGCGGAGGACTGGGAGGGAAAAGTTCGGAAAAACTTTTACCCTGAATTCGCTCAGGGGGGAAAACGCGCAGAAAGGGAATTTGCTTCAAAGATTTGTTCCTTTTCCTGGTGCACTCAGATGCGCATTCCTGAGCAGGGGCTCCTTCGCCAGCGGCTTTTGCGGGGAGCGAGGACCGCGCAGCGTCCCTGCGGGGAGAGACGTGACCGGGAGTCGCGTTAGGACTGCAAAGACTGGCTCTGGCGGGGCTTTCGGGTCGCCGGGTCCTCAATGGGTGGTTTGGGACGGGGCGAGAAGGGGGTGCGCCTTGATTATCGCTTCTTTCCCCCTGGACCCAAACAGTCCACGCGAGGCCACAGTCCCCTCTCCCCTCCCCCGAGTTGTAAAAAGGAGGAGGGGCCGCCTCAGGAGAAACCCGAGTCGGGCGGAGGGGGCCGAGTGACGGTGGGAGGAAGGGCCCAAAGCGGGGAGCGCGGGGAACCCGGGCTCAGGCCACCCCGCCCGCGCGCACGGCCTGGAGTCTGGGGAGCTGGGGTGGCTCTAGCGAGGTTTTAAGGAAACGAAGACGGCGTTGGGGAGACTGGTTCTAGAAGTAACCTGAGACCGAGCGCCCAGGAACACTCTGTACGACGCGCCGGGCGTCTCAGTGGCCCCGTGTGCTTTGGTTCTGCGGCTTGTGGCCTTTCGGGATCCCATCTTCGTTGCAGAAGCAACCATTAGATCCTCCATTTAGAATCTGCATAGAAATGCTTAAATGCGTCTTAGAAACCAGGCTAATTAAAGAGTTTTCAAAACACAAAGCGGGGTTATCCTCGTTCTCGGGTAGCGTTTTCTGATTGGCAAACGTTCTTTTGTTCTCGGTTAAATCTTCGTCCTGCGCCAGGCGCTGGGCGCTCGCGCGCGCTCTCTGGTTACTCCTGGAGGGTCAGAAGTCACCAGGGGGGCATCTCCCCTCTCTCCGGGCTGCCAGGAATATCAGGAATTCCCATGCAGGGAAGTGACATGTTGAGAAGGAAAGGAAAAAAATCAATCAATCTCTCCTCCTCCTCCTCCTCCTCCTTCTTCTCCTTCTTCTCTCTCTCTCTCTCTCTCTCTCTCACACACACACACACACACACACACACACACACACACACACACAGAGCAATCCTATGCTTTAAAAAACGTTATTCCGGGCCGAGCCCTTCTGCCTCAGTCCCGGGTGCTGGAGCTCTGAGCGATTTCTGATCAGGTTGAACCTTGGCAGAAGTTACTGTCTCTGCTGCCTCCCGTGCGCTTCTTCTACGGCAAGAAAAAAACTTATTCTGAAATCGAAGACAATTAATTGGGTTCCCTTCCATGGAAGACTTTGGCTTTCTCTGTTTTTCTTTATTTATTTTCGATCACCGAAGATTGTTGGGAATCGTTCCTTCCAGTTCACGGTCTTTGTCCTTCCCCACTCCTGTTAATAGGTCGAAAGGGCGGAAGGAAGCCTTTGGGCCAAGGCAGAGTGTTAGACTGATCACATCCTCCATCCGGCCCTCAGCGGGAGTCGCCTTCTTGCTCCCAAGCATCAGTTTCGCCCTCCCTCCCGGACGCCACCCCCGCCCTTTTTTTTTCCCTTTTCTTTGGCAGGGAGGGGGGAAGAAAGGTAGGGAGAAAAAAAGAAAGGTGCTGAAGGTAATATGACACTTGCTTTTAAAAACGTTTCATTCCTTCTTTGTGTTTTTTAAAGGGCCCCCCTTTTCTTTCGAAATTATTATTCCTATTACCTAACATCGGGGAGTGTTGATCTTCGGCTGAAATATGTTGCTTAAAGACAATGCTGCTGCTTTGCTTTGTCATTTAAAGTATGTGTGGTGGGGTGTTAGATTCCTTTTTTCTCTCCGTGAGCTTCAGGATATCCTCCTTTTCTAAATCAAATTTTCATGCTTATTCATCAGGCCACTGATCTAAGTCATCTTTGCTTATTGAGGAAGAAATACCAAGCACTGTCATCAAATAAAATGAAAACTGACAGGATAAAAATACTGTCTCAACTGCAGCTAAAACCAGTTTAGCTGATGAGCTTCTACTCTCCATATTATAACCCCAGACAGCTCTGATGTTAGGCAATAGGATAATAATTTAGGGAAAAAAAATGAAAAAAGGCAAAAACAGAAAAACCTTAACTCAAATAGAAGGTACAAATGAAAAGCAATCTATGCCTAAGATGCAGAAAACCCATCCCAGATGGAAAGTGTCACAGATGTGAGTCCTCTTGCTCTGTCCCAGGCAGACAAGTGCAAAAAGCAGAGAAGCAAAGTCAATTTTAAAAAGAGATTGTTTTGTTTTTAAAGATTTTTTAAAAATCAATCCAAAATTATTCCCCACAATAAGAATTTGCTGTGAGAGGGGAGCTCTGGCTTTCCAAGCCTTGCCTGGTATAGAATACTATGATTTTAAGGAGCCAAGTAATAAAAGATCAGAAAAAGTAAGTTCACAATGCAAGGGTCTAATCATCTGTTTTAGGATCTATGACAAATGTAGTGACATTTGTTTATATTCTGTCCAGGATCAATTTAATTTTCTTTCCCAAGCAACCCCTTCCACACCCAACTCCCAAAGCCACCAACTGGTATCTTCTTGGGAGAGCCAAGGGTGGAAAATTTTGTAACTATCTGCTGCAAAATTTCCAATTGTCCCTGCCCTTTAAAATAACAAAGGTCTTTATTTCTTCACATGTAGTCATATGGTCCCGCAGAAAAGTGATGCTATTCATTGGCTCCAGTTTTACAAATGCTACTTATTTTGGCCAAGTCCCAGGTTTATCTAGTTGAATTACATTCTGATGTCAGGCCAGATTTGAAAATGGCCACCTTCGTGTGCCCCAGTCTTGTGGCTGTAATGAAGCTCCCAGTGCAAGAATTACTCATGCAAGACCAGAAAGGGCAACTTTTAACACATGCTCTCCTTTCTGGCCTCTCTTTTACTAGACAATTTTGACATGATAACATGGAGAACTTGGAATTTCCAGTTGTCAGGTTGTCATTGACTTGTGTTCATTTTTGTTGGGGTGTTGGATCATTCCAAAAATGGGAATATTCTTATCACTAAAACCCTTTCAAATGTTATGAAAATTAGAGCTATCTAAGTTGAAGAAGAGGAGAACCATGCAATAATCATGTTAGATGTGCAGGCCGCATCTTGTAGAGATGATTTATATGGTAAATTCAGTCACTGAGTCTGACCAACACTTCCCTTGTCGATTGAGATGGGTTTTTGTGTTTTTGTTTTTTGAGACAGAATCTCACCCTGCCACTCAGGCTGGAGTGTGGTAGAGTGATCATAGCTCACTGAACTGCTAGTCTCAAGTGATCCTTCTACCTCAGCCTCCAGAAAAGCTGGGACTACAGATGTGCGCCACCACACTGGGCTAGTTGAGAGTTTTATACATTGTCTATTGTGTAATCAGGGTGTTGATCAGGGCTGCAATGGCCTCAAGGCTCAATTGGAGGACCCACTTTCAAACTCACTTATGTGGCTGTTGGCAGGCCTCAGGCTCTCACTAGCTGTTGGCCAGAGACATCAGTTCCTTGCAATGTGGACCTCTCATAAGGCCACTCATAATACGGCACCTTGCCTCCCTCACAGCAAAGGCTCAGAGAGTCTCTCCCTCTGAGAGAGGGAGGGAAGGATGGAGGGAGAGAGAGAGAGCAGGAAAAAATGACGGAGAAGATAGAAGTCACAGTCTTTCTGTAACCTAATCTGGGAAGTGACATCCTATCACTTTTGCCATATACTATTCACTAGAAGCAAGTCACTAGATCTTCCCACACTCGAGGGGTAGCAGGGATACATAGAGTGTGCAAAACCATTGGGGGATCACAGGGAGCCATTTGAGAGGCTGCTTACTACAAGGATTATTCGTTTATTCATTCCTAGAATATTATGAAGATGAGGCAACAGAGAGAAATGACTCTTGGAGCTCTGTCCTTGGGGAGTCCAGAGAAAGGGTCACAGATAAAAATACAGTGTTGACTGGTTATGATGCCACTTGCAGATGTTAGAGTCAGGACAGAACCCTAACTCTCGCCAACCAGCTCCAAACACATGTCCCTGGACTCTAGAGACAAAACATGGAGGAAGTTGATTAATAAAAGACCGTGAACAGTTCTGGGAAAAACATCCAAATGTAGAGCGCTGGGGAGTCAAATCTGTACTCAAAGGTCAGAGCATATGGACCATAGTCTGTAGAAAGCGACTTCAGCTATCTGGGTTATGATGTAAAAAGCACCTTTGGTAATTGCTACCCATGTCTCCAATGTGGGTTTGCACAGTACTGATATCTAGGAAGGATAGCAGAGGTGGTTGATACAGACTGGTTTAGTTCTGCCTTTGACTATTGATTTCTTGTCTTGCCTCAGGCAAGTCACTTAACCTCCCTTGCTCCCCCAGGATGTTGTGAGAATTCATGAGGTAATATTTACGAAATGCTGTGTGATCCATAGGCAAAAAATCATCAGTGCAGAATCCTGGTTTAGTTATATGGACACAAATCTTAGGGATCAAATAAAAGGCCAAGTTAGCTGCATATTTTGGGGCTCTGACTCTTTGCTGAGGTTGTAAGTTTTATAGTGGTATGCTGGTAAATGTTTAACAATCGACTCTCTGGGAAAAAAGCTCTGATCTGTACATTTGCCAATTTCCATGGTGTAAATAATGCTACCATAACCGATTTCAAGCCAATGTGATGTCACTGAACTTAGTGTTTGGAAAAGATGCACATGATCAGCTCCACAAGCCCCTAAGAGCTTGCCCTGGTGTACCACTGGGTGTGCTAGAACTTCTTATCTTCAGATTAGCTTGAGCATCAAAAATAGTTATCTTTTAAATACATTTTTCACTTCACACTGCACTGCTACCTGACGTCTTTTATGATAAACACTAATGTTTGTTCTTTTATATGTCTGATAAAAAGCTATTCCAAAATTTAGAGAAGCCCCAGAATTTCTAGGCTGGGATATATCAAGTCTAGGTTAGTGATGACCCCTTGAACATTACACCTGACTCAGGTTTCAAACCAAGTTGGAAGAATCTGTTAATTTTCTCTAATTACCTAAGGAACAATTCCATTTCTGAAACTGCACTAGTGGGCATTTAGATTGGGAGATTTGGGAGCCCTACTCCTGCCCCCTAGGGCAAATGGGAAACTTGTTGTATATCAGGCTCTCCCAGTAAGAGAATTTTATCAAGGAGGGAGCTAGGAGGAGAAGCTGTGGGAACCAGACTCAAGGTAGTAATGAAAGCTTCCAGGGAATCCTATGGAAGAGTAAACATGGAACTTGAGCAGTGGAGTCCAAGCCTGGCTGGTCATCAGAATCACCTGAGGAGTAAATAAAAGAAAAAAGAAAAAAATTTTCAGAAGCCTGAGCCCTACTTCAGATATGTTGAGTCAGAATCTCTAGTGGGGAACTTGGGGATTTAATTTTTAGACACTCACTGGGTGATTCTTTGGAATTAGTCAAGTTTGGGAACCACTGAACCAGGCTTGTATTCCATAGCGGTACATTGTGTTACCTTATAGGATGCCTTTAGTTTTTTGTTTGTTTGTTTTTGTTTTTGAGACAGAGTTTCGCTCTTATCACCCAGGCTGGAGTGCAATGGTGCAATCTTGGCTCACTGCAAACTCTGCCTCCTGGGCTCAAGTGATTCTCCTGCCTCAGCTGGGATTACAGGCGCCCGCCACTACGCCCAGCTAATTTTTGTATTTTTAGTAGAGATGGGGTTTCGCCATGTTGGCCAGGCTGGTCTCGAACTCCTCACCTCAGGTGATCCACCCGCCTTGGCCTCCCAAAGTGCTGGGATTATAGGTGTGAGCCACTGTGCCCAGCTTGATGCCTTTGGTTTTGCACTAAGTTTTCACTCTAGTTGATTACTTTTTGAACTGAAGGATGGAAATAATGAGAACCATAAGGGAGTGTGACATGTGTCATGTGTCATGTGTGAATGTGTGTGTGTGTGAGAGAGAGAGAGAGAGAGAGAGAGACAGAGGGAGAGAGAGAGAGAGATGGTTGGATAAATGTCATTGCATGGTGTGATGTTGGGTCTGGGACCTTATTTATGAGTCTCAACAAGGTCACAGTGGCTATTCTGAAATGCAACAGCTGCTACTTCCACAGTTTGCTTCATAGCATTTCCTTAGACTGACCTTGCCATTTGTGTACCTTGTGCCACATGAATCCTGTCCTCAGATGATTGAGTCTGGAGTAGAAGATGTGACCCAGCCATGAGGTTGTCTGGCACGAGACCTCTGTCCAACAGTTGTGCCTGCTCTATACAGAGAAGCCACCTAATCGGATGCTTTCATTTGGGGGTCTGAGTGTAAAATACGCTGGCAGAAGCTGGGAAGTATTCAGTGAGAAGGGAACAAGCAGAAACCAGGAAGCGGTAGAAGCTTGGAGGAAGCAAGAGCTGTGAGGCAGTGAAGTGAGTAGAGACAGCAATTAGATGGTGGCAATGGGAGCAGAGGAAGGAAAGACAGGAGAGCAGTGGCCTTTATAGTGGAAAAATACAGAAGAAAGGAAGGAAATAAACAAAGGAGAAAGGAAGGAAGGAGAGAAGGAACACCTGTTTCAGAAGGAGAAGACAAAAAGACCAAATCCTGAGAGCTGTTTCCTGGTTGCTTCCTTCCCTTGGAATTCTGCCATCCCTATGAATAAAGCCGTCTGACTCCTTGTCTGTTACTAGGGAGAACCTTACTAACCACAGTACCAGGCTTAGAAAAGGGTGAAAACACACGTCTTTTCCGACTTTCTCCTGGAGAATGTGTCCACAGTAGCAGAAGGCTGACCACAGAGCATCAGCACCAGCCTAGGAGAGGTATCCACTGAAGGCTGATTAACAAGGCTGGGTCTTGCAACCACCTTCATCTTGCTCAATGGCCTGGATAAAGAATTTGAGAATATACCTCCCAGGGCTGCAATTGACATTGAGTGGACTGTGATTGCAAAAGTGTTGAAAGATAGGAATTATCTGTAAAGGCCGGGGACACATTTTTCTTTTGGGTTGTTTTGAAAAATAAGTGCACTGAAGAATCTAAAGTTCTTAACATGGTGTGGAGGCTACTAGTTGTCCGCCAATACCTGTTCCCCTCTTCTTCCATAGTAATAAAGCCCCCAGTCTTCAGATGGACATATGACCAACTGGAATAAAGATCCCATTTTCCAGACTCCCTTATGGGATCCACTGAGCCCAGGCCATGGGGTGTCAGCAAAACTGTTGTGTGCCACTTAAAGGGAGTGGCAAGTACCCTCCTTCCCTCCTCCTGACAGCTGCAACTCCGCAAGCTGTTGTGGACCATGAGGTGACATTGGGAAAGGAGCAAAAGGGAGAAAGGGCCTCAGTCTTTAACACAGAGGTGCACCATGCTAGTCTGGGATGGGCTCCCTCTGGATTTCTCAAATATGAGAACAAAATAAACTTTGGTCTTGTTTTAGCCAACATTGTTTTAGACTTTCCAATGCCTCACAGCCAAGCCTAATCCTATTTTATCACAACGTAACTGGCTCATGGTAGGTACTCATCAAACGTCAGTTTCTTTTGCCACGTTTCTTTGATATTACTGTATTCTGTCTTATATTTCAGTCATTTTGGTGCTTTCTTACCCCACTTATTTATTTGAAAGGTCTTTGAGAGTAGGAACTATGTCTTATTTTTCTCCCTCGTCTTTCACAAGGTAGACGTTCAATTTGTTGAATTAAATTGTGCAATTCATCAGTCAGATGAAGTTCAATGAAAATAAAGATGTATACATTGCAGAGATACAGGATGGTGAAAGGCTAGCTCGGGACAGAAGACTTGAGAATCACAGCAGACTGTAAGCTAATCATGCGTCAACAATCACTGCTATTGTTTTAATTTATTTCTGTTTAGAGACAGGGCTTGCTCTGTCACCCAGGCTGGAGTGCAGTGGTGCCATTGTAGCTCACTGCAGTCTGGAACTCTCCTGGCTCAATCGATCCTCCTGCCTCAACCTCCCAGTAGCTGGGACTACAGGCACATGCCACCATGTCTGGCTAATTTTTAAATTTTTTTTGTAGAGACAAGGTCTCTCTTTGTTGCCCAGGCTGGTCTTGAACTCCTGGGCTCAAGTGATTCTCCCAGCTTGGCCTCCCAAAGCGCTGGGATTACTGGGGTGCACCACTGTGCCTGGCCCTACTATTGCTTTTAAATCGAACACATAAATTTGACATAGGGAAAGTGAATGAAGCAGCGTGAAGGAACCAGTATGAAGAGTAACCCAAAGAAGTTAAAAAAGTGATTCTCAAAGGGATGGTGGAAGGTAGTTGTAGAGAGATTTACTTTTTAAAAAGCTACTTTCTGTGCCCCACTCCTAGAGAGTCTGTTTAAAAGCTCCTCAAGTGAGTCTGCTGTGCAGTCAGGATCCAAAATAGCTGATGAGAAGACAAGTTGAAAGTGTGTTTCTCTTGGAAAAATATATGAAGTCATTTAACTGTCTTCCCAAGTGTATGAAAATTTGTTTTGAGATGGATGTGGTGCATTTCTGTCTTCAGAGGAACAGACAGACTTCAGTTACAGCCAGGGAAATGAGAATTCTTGGGGTCTTGGTCCAGCCACTAACCCCTTGTTCTCCGGCAAGTGAGTGCACCTCTTGAAGCTTTGTCTGCATCTGTAAGTGGTAGAAACTGGGCTTTGTGATCTGGCTTCGCTCTGATAGCCTATGGCTCTATCTGGGGGTTCCTCGCCTAAGCTAGGACTTCCCAAGTAGGGACTTTCTTGTCTTCCCAAGTTCTGATGGCAGCGCACCAGTCAGGCCCAGCAGCACACAGCCTGTGCCCACTTGTACTGAGAAGGCCGGGCATGCGATACCCTGAGTATTCCCTGAAGGGCCACTTGCCCATCGCTTTTCTAGCCTTTCACATTTCCACTTAGTCACCTTTCCCCCCTCTCCCTTTCCCTGCCTCCTCCTTATTATTCTAAATAGTACTTTAAACTCTAGAGCCAGGCTCTTCAATTAAGGTGTAGACAAAGTGGTTTGACTCCACTTGATTAAAAACCCTGTGAATGGGAGAGAACACAAACCTCAAAACATTTGCCTTTCAAAGCCAGAAGAGGGGGGAGAGAGAAACTGTTATGTGATCTCGAATTTGCCAGATGTCAGCTTAGAGGGGCCTAAAGAATTCCTAAGCCTTTGTTTACCAAATCCTTCCTCAGAGCCTCAGTGAACCCAGAGCCTGTGGCTACCTTGCAGGAGAGGCCACCGAGAGGCCAAAACTGGATGGGAAGGGTCAGGGTGGTAGGGGTGGGGGTGGGGAGAGGTATTTGAATTTTGTTTTTTCCACTTAATTATCTGGGGCTGCTTTTGGAGAAATCGGTTTTCTTTGCGTTAGGAAATTAACCCTTAATCTCCACAAATGAGGGCAATCAACCCATTTACTAAATAAACACAGATCATTGCAGACTGGCTGCTCCTCTTTGTGATTTAATTTGAGAATGGTTTCACCTGAGGGAGGGGCCGAGGAGTGACTGCCCTGAGGAACTTGGCGGGGTCCCCAAAGGGAGGTGGCGAAAAGAGGTGGTTAAGAGAGGGCGGAGTGAGCCGGTTTGAGACTGAAGAGAGCTTTGAGATTTCCTTTTCATGAGTAAATCCGAGTCCCTCACTGGCTTGGGTCTTACCTTCTGAATTTATTTGGGGCCTTCCGTTGTATGGTGTTAATTTTGGCTTTGAAAGTGTGAAGCCGGTTAAAGCAGCTTTTATTAGAATGCTGCCTATCAGAAGCCTCTGGGATGGGAACAGAGAAGTCCTTTATTTCTTAGCTAACTTTCTCATTAATATGTTGAGGAATCTCTCCTAGCTTTTAATTCCCTGCCTCAGTCACCAGTTATTTTGTTTATAGGTCGTCACAGAAAGTTATTTAAATCTACACAGTCACACTGCAGTGGGGCACAGTGCCAGCAGCAGAGTGGGTTCGATAAATGATTGAATGAATGAGTAAGGTACAGCTCAAGTTAAAAGGGTGTAATTAAACCACATGGTCTTTGTTTATTTCTTAAAATGTATTTAGAGTCCTTATGTGTCAGGCCCTGTGCTGTGTGAGGTGCAGGGAACGTGCGTCCCCGCCATCATGGATCTTACAGTCTCTTCTTTCTTTTCTTTTTTATTTTTGAGACAGTCTTGCTCTGTCACCCAGGCTGGAGTGCAGTGGCGCCATGTCGGCTCACTGCAACCTCTGCCTCCCGAGTTCAAGCAATTCTTATGCCTCAGTCTGTCAAGAAGTTGGTACTACGGGTGTGCGCCACCATGCTTGGCTAATTTTTGTATTTTTAGTAGAGATGGGGTTTTGCCACATTGGCCAGGCTGGTCTCGAACTCTTGGCCTCAAGTAATCTGCCCATCTTGGCTTCCCAAAGTGCTGGGATTTACAGGCGCTGAGCCACCGTGCCGGACCCAGTCTTATAGCCTTGATTGACAAATGAATCTGGTTTTCTGCGATGACTTTGAGTTTGTCTCAAAATTATAATGGGAGTTTGGCCTGAGTTAGCAGCCAGCCTATCATGTGATTTAAAAATGAAGGGCTAGGCTGGGTGCAGTGGCTCACACTTGTAATCCCAGCACTTTGGGAGGCTGAGGTGGGTGGACTGCTTGAGCTGAGTTCAAAACCAGCCTGAACAACATGGTGAAACTCTGTCTTTACCAAAAATACAAAGATTAGCTGGGCATGGTAGAGAGTGCCCATAGTCCCAACTACTCAGGAGGCTAAGGTGGGAGGATCACTTGAGCCTGGGAGATTGAGGCTATCGTGAGCTGTGATAGTACCACTGCACTTCAGCCTGGCTGACAGAGTGAGACCCTGTCTCATAAATACATAAATAGGAAGGGCAGAGTTGGAGAATGGTTCAGGGATTCTTTTTTTTTTTTTTTTTTTTGAGACAAAGTCTCACTCTGTTGCCTAAGCTGGAGTGCAGTGGCATGATCTCAGCTCACTGCAACATCTGCCTCCTGGGTTGAAGCGATTCTCCTGCTTCAGCCTCCCGAGTAGCTGGGACTTCAGGCACGTGCCACCATGCCCAGCTAATTTTTGTATTTTTAGTAGAGACAGCGTTTCACTATGTTGGCCAGGATGGTCTTGAACTCCTGACCCCATGATCCACCCACCTCAGCCTCCCAAAGTGCTGGGATGACAGGCATGAGCCGCTGCGCCTGGCCTAGGGATGGATTTTTAAATAAATGATCTCAGATTCCAGTCATTCATTCCCTTTATTTTGGGGGTGAGAAAACTGAAGCCCAAGATGGTAGAGTGAATTGTCCAAGCACTGGACAATTCATGACAGAAAGAACTGGAACTAGAATCCACACGTTTGGGTTCCTGGGCTTGTGTTTTACCCAAGAACTTTGCACATAAGGGCCCAACTTTATTCTCTCTGCTTCCTCCCCACCTCACATTGCAAAGAGCTTGTGTGAGTTCCAGAGTGAAGGATCCAAGTGACTGGCTGGAGTGAGGGGCTTTCGGGGTGGCTTGTGACAGGGAGACCCACAGAAAGCTGGTGAGTGGGGCCACTCTGCTTGGTGTCCACAGCCTGAGCTGCCCCGGACAGCTGTGCCTTGTCAAGAAAGGACTGGAAGGGGGTTGCAGAAACCACTGCTGGCATCCAGCCTCACCTCAGAGGCAGGGGAGGGACCTGGCTGTGCCTGCTGGCTGTTTGTGCTGGGGAAGGGGCTGTTGGCCTGTTTCTCTGGCTTCCAGCAGACTTGTGAAGAGCTGCTACCAAAACTGAGGGGTTTTGAAAACAGCCTGGGAGGCTGGAGAGGAAACATTTAGAGAAGAGATAAACAAAAGAAGCGACAGACTTCTCACTCTAACAAAAGGGGCTTTGGTTTACTTGTGAAACTTCACTCCTTCTCTTCCCCTAGCGTTAATTTATAAAGCTGGTCCATGGCTCCAAGAGATTACCCTATTTTAAAACCCTAGTTCTGAGGACCATATTGGTCTTGCTGTGTTTTGGCACCCAGGGTTGATGATGTCCTGACTTAAATTCCAGCTAAACAGTTAAGAGTAAGCCAGCTAACTGACTCTGGTGTCTGGTATTAGCCGTGTCATTACTATTTTTATTATTAACAGCTAACATTTATTGAGTGTTTACCATAGTCAGGCATTGTGCTAAGACCTTAACCCATACTTCTTGAGTTTTCATCCTCACAGCAGCCCTTTGAGGTGGCTACAGCATATTCCACCCATTTTACAGATGGGAAAACCAAGGCATAGAGAGGTCTAGGGTTACACTGGTGGTAATTCAAAGAATGGGAATTTTCTGAGATGGAGTCTCATTCTGTGACCCAGGTTGGAGTGCAGTGGTACCATCTTAGCTCACTGCAACCTCCGCCTCCCAGGTTCAAACGATTCTCGTGCCTCAGCCTCCCAAGTAGCTGGGATTACACGCATCTGCCAATATGCCGGCTAATTGCTTGCATTTTTAGTAGAGATGGGGTTTCACCATGTTGGCCAGGCTGGTCTCAAACTCCTGACCTCAGGTAATCTACCTGCCTTGGCCTCCCAAAGCGCTAGGATTACAGGCTTGAGACACCACGCCAGCTTCAGAATGGGACATTGGATCCAGTTCTCTCTTTGAAGAAAAAAAAAAAAAAAAAAAAAAAAGAAGGAAATTAGAACAAGGAAGAAATTTAGGCTGCTCCTAACAGCACAAGCCATCTGTATATGCCTGACCTGGAGGAGGCTCTTAGAGAGCAAACAGACAGGATGAGCTTGTGTTTTCTGTGGAAGCCTCGGTGAGGATGTGTTTCTCTCTACCTCCTATGCAGCCAGCTGTCCCAGAGAAAATCACAAGACCAGGATGTTCATGGGATACTGCATCGCTGTAAGGAATACAGGATATTTCCTCTAGAAACAATCTCACATTCTCTTCTAAGAACTATAGAGTAGTTTTCCCATCCACTATTTTGAAAGCTGTTAGTTTTGGTATAGTGGGGACTCCTCTTTCTTTAGAGATGCAGTTTGATAGTTTTGGTGGAGAGCCTAGGTTTTGTGGATTTTAATCCTTGTTCAGTAGTTTGTTAGTTATGTGACTTTGGACCTGCTTCTTAACTCCGCTTGGCCTCAGTTTCCTCATCTGTAAAATGGTGATAATATTTAACAGTAGCACCTGCTTCATAGGATTGCAAAGGTCAAATGAGATAATACAATGCACTTAGTACCGGGCATGTTACAAATGCTCAGTAAGGAATGATTATTATTGGTAATGGTTTAAAGAGGCAATTTGATCTAGGAAGATGGGAGCTAAAGTTTCTGGTTTCTCAAAAGGCTGTCGGCATCATGTATGCTCAGTTGAGAGTGAGAATACTGTAGGAATGGCAGGGCCAGAGGAAAGTCACATTTCCATCCTGACTATTTCCAATACACAAATACGCTGAAGAGATGGATGTTTTTAAGTTGCTGCAGACCACAGGAGCTGTTGAAGAAAAATCTTTCTTTTCCAAATCTGGATGCTTATACCCCATAGAAAAGATATTTTGGGCATCCCATGTTTATTTCTACCCATGCCCTTTTTAGGCATAGGTCTTTCAGAAACAAAAACTGTGCTAGGTATAAATAAAAGAAGAAAAAATGTCTTTTTCAGTTTTAGGCAATATGCATATAGTGTTTATCAACATGATTATAATCTTCAGAGGAGCTGACCTTCTGATGGAAAACAGGGAAAAAACTGAAGTCCCAATGGCGCATTAAAAAATACTCAACTTGCTTTATGTTATGGTCCTGCCCATTTCATTTGGGATACAAGCCCATTCAAAATGCCCTATAGCTCATTTTAGATTTGCAGAGCCTGTGGAACCCTGCCCATTTTTGCAAGTGGAAGGGTCAGAAGCAGTTATTTGCTGCATGGCAAACCCCTGGCAGGCAGCATCTGCATCTACATTTTTTTTTTTTTTTTGGTAGAGTCTTGCTCTGTTGACCAGGCTGGAGTGTAGTGGCACAGTCTTGGCTCCCTGCAACCTCTGCCTCCTAGGTTCAAGCGATTCTCCTGCCTTAGCCTCCCAAGTAGCTGAGATTACAGGCACCCACCACCATGCCTGACTAATTTTTGTATTTTTAGTAGAGACGGGATTTCACCATGTTGGCCAGGCTGGTCTTGAACTCCTGACCTCAGGTGATCCACCCACCTTGGCCTCCCAAAGGGCTAGGATTATAGGTGTGAGTCACTGTGCCCAGCCTAAAACATATTTTTATTTCCTAGGAGGCTTTGCACTAGATGGTGCTTAATAAATATTTGTTCATTAAAAACGTTGTTTTCTACTTTATGCGGTTAAATTTGTTGGTTTAAAATCATTTTCCTCATTATAATTTCTGAAAGCTTAAACACTGAAGTTTGTGTTTATGTGTGTATGTAAAATAACAATTATGGGAGTTGAGTCCAATCTTCCTCCCCAGCTACAAGACCCTGTTACAGTGGTCCTTATACCTATCGCCATGGTCCTCCTTGAATACATCTCCCTTACTATCTTTAAAAACACACAACCCCCCCAAAAACAATTAATTACAAAAATACTGTTTTATGTTGTAGCAAGTAAAAATGGTGGCCTGTCTTTTATGACTTCTATAAACCAGTAAGGGCTTTGAGCACCCAAAGGCTTAGAACACCATCTTACTTTTCAAACAAAAACAAAAAACAAACAAAAAACACAGATTCCTTTGCTAAACATAAAACCCTCACAATTGCCCAGAAAGTCTAATATGTTTTTATCTAAAATGTTTTAGATGCAGAAACGGACACTTAGAGAGGCTAAATAACTTGCCCAAGATCATGGAGCTAGTAACTAGTGGGGCTGTGATTTGAAACCAGGCCATCTGGCTCCAGACGTGGAGGCACCACTTGATCACACTGACAAGTGTCAGGTGTGTGTGCCACTGGCCAAAACACAGTTCTGACAGGAGAGATCTCAGCTCTGCTTGAACTCCAGGGACAGAGGGCTTTCTTTGCATGTTCCCATTTCATTTTTTGGACAGCTTTAATTGTTAGAAAGTCCTTCATTATATTGAACGGAAATCTGCCTCCCCAAGGCTTCCATTGATCTTCACAGTACACATTTAATTCCTCTCCCACACAACCACCCCTCAGATATATGTGTGCCACCCCGCTCCCACACCTCCTCCTCCACCCGGTTGGTGGGAACACTGGAAATAGGCCCTCTCAAGGTTCCAGGCCCCCAATGCGGCTGAGACCATGGGGAGGCTAGATGGGACTTATATAGGAGGCAGAATGTTAAGTCAGGTATTGCCAGTTGCTGTAGGTAATGTTTAGAACCCTGGACAAGGAATTCTCTAGGAACCAGCTAAGAATGGCTCTCCATCCCTGAATTACATACTTCCCTGTAGCACGGACATTGCCATAAGATGTCATTGGTCCTGAAAGTGGTGAGTGCAGGGAAATAGCAATGACTTGAGCTCTCTGATTTGTAGCTAGCGGAGTCTTTATTCCAACCTACTGAGTTTCAGTGGGAAGGGGAACCATACAAAATTATTGAGGATGAGACCCCAAGAGACATCAAAATGGGTAGGATGGAGCGCCCGAATGGGGATGCAGAGCAGGTTCTGCAGCAGGAATGATTATGTGGTGCCTAATGGGTTTGAAATTGCAGTAGACACGTGCTAAGTGCATATCCTGGTCTGAGCACAAAAGAGACTTAGAAATGCAGTTTTAAAGTCATTTCTGTTCTCTCCATTGATTACATTATAGAAATAGAAATGCATGGGTATGTGGCAGGTGGTGTATAGTAGCAAAGCAACCAGGGCCTGCTCCCCTGGAAGATCTCAGCCAAGGAGAGTGAAGGAGTAGCATGTTTTGGCAGCAATTTTTAGCCATTCTCTCCACCCCCAACTCCCAGCCTTTGGCTAGACTGGCACCTGATGGATGGGTGGCTTATCCTTGTATAATCACATAGCTGAATATCTCCAAAAGGCCAGCAAAGATATGGTAGCCTCAAAGCTCAGCAGGACCCAAATCCTGACCAGATCCAAAGATCCTTTGGAGAGGCAGCAAAGGAGATGCCTTCACTGTGTCTAAATGCATGTGTTCATTCATCCATCCAAAACCAAGTGTGCCGGCCCCTGTGTGTGGACCCACAGATACAGTGATAAACAAGCCCAGCACAGCCTCCATGTCATGCCGTACAGACTTACTGCACACCTACCATGTGCCGAGCTCTGTGCTGGCCTGACTTGGTATGTAGGCTTTTAATGTCCCATCCTTTTAGGGGTTTTAGGAAGGAGATGTGGAGGGCAAATGTCTTCCGTGCTTTTGGAATAGGCTTCTGTTGGGGATATGCTGGGACTGCTCGTGCTGGCTGTCTTCTTGGAGATGTGAGACGTGCAGCCACCAAGGGCTCCTCAGAGGAACACCCACAGGACTCCCCATCCACACCCCCGTCAGGCAAATTCCCCTTTGTCTAAATTTGGATGTTGTTCTCTCTAACGGAGCAGAGGGTAAGTCTAGCAATGTCAGCCTCCCTTGGAATCTCAGGCCAAGCCTTTGAGCAGACAGGCATTTCTCATCCTCAGTCTCTCAGCATCTCCCAGTGATTAACATAATCTGACACCAGGCCCATCAAGATAAGGATCCTAATGGCCACAATGGCTTCCCTTTCCTCCCCCAGCCCTTCTTTATTGCTCTGCACATTACGCTCACTTCCAGCAGGGAAGAGTTTAGAAGCGTGGGGCTAGGCGACCCCGTTCTGCAGTCAGCTCCCTGCAAGGCTTGTGCGAGGGCCCCAGGGACGGAGAAGCATTTCCCTTTAATAAGCTTCTCACACTACATTAAAGATAAAAGGGGAAGGGAAATATTTATATTCTGACAAAGCAGCTCTTCCCTTCAGGCTCTTGTTTTATTTATTAACTTGCTCTGTCCCTCTCTCAGTCTTTCTCTATCTCAGGGGCGAGGCATTTCCTCTCCTTCTCTCCTTTAGTCATTAATTTTGCGGGTGAGTGACAGTGACAGGGGGACTTTGGAATCGTTGTCAAAGAGATGGGATTTATAGGTGGGTGCCATTCCCAGGTGACACACACAGCTGTTCCTGTACCCTCTCGGGAGATGCTCCCCCATTACTACACTTATTATATAGCCCTTGGACGGCAGGATGAATCATGCTGGTTATGTTATGTCATTGAAAATGAAGTTGTGCGGCCGGGCGCGGTGGCTCAAGCCTGTAATCCCAGCACTTTGGGAGGCCGAGATGGGCGGATCACGAGGTCAGGAGTTCGAGACCATCCTGGCTAACACGGGGAAACCCCGTCTCTACTAAAAAATACGAAAAACTAGCCGGGTGAGGTGGCAGGCGCCTGTAGTCCCAGCTACTCGGGAGGCTGAGGCAGGAGAATGGCGTAAAAACCCGGGAGGCGGAGCTTGCAGTGAGCTGAGATCCGGCCACTGCACTCCAGCCTGGGCGACACAGCGAGACTCCGTCTCAAAAAAAAAACAAAAACAAAAACAAAAACAAAAAAAAAGAAAGAAAATGAAGTTGTGTCAGTCCAGCAAATTGCTCAGATATACAGTAACCTGGATGCTGACTGCGTACACCTGGGACTTTTTCGACCTCTTCTTTTATTGCATATTTTCCTCTCTCCTAGAGGTGATCTCTTGAGGAAGCTTATTTCCTCCAGCTAATCTGCCTAGAGCCAATAAAACACAGATAAGCTGTTTTGCAATGATTATCATTAAAGTTGTAGGCTACCTGTTGTTCCAAAGCCTACTCTAGTTGTAAAGGAGTTACTTCTCTTAAACACACCCTGCCTAGATTAGTTAGATGGTCAGGATAGTTTAGCCTCTGTTTTGTTGGCCTGGGGAATATTCATCTTGTTTTCCAAGTAGAAGCTCTTTTGTTTTTTGGTAATGACTTTTAAAAAATGACATATGATCATCATGTAAAAATTCAAGTACAAAGAAAGCAACAAATGTCCTACCTATGCACTTGTGGAGAAGCAATATAGGGTGATGGTTGAGAGCAAAGACAGCAAAGACCCTGGAGCCTGAATCCCTGGGTTTGACTCTTAGCTCTCCCATGTACTATCTGTGTAACCCATAGGAAACATCTCCATTCCTCAGTTTCCTTACCTGTAAAATGGGGGTGATGATATTTACTCCTTAAAAATTTTATGTGGGGGACCGGCAGTGGCTCATGCCCGTAATAGCAGCACTTTGGGAGGCTGAGGTGAGTGGATCACTTGAGCCCAGGAGCTCAAGACCAGCCTGGACAACATGGCAAAACCTCATCTCTAAAAAAAAATATTTTTAAAAAATTAACTGGGTGTGGTGGCGTGCACCTGTAGTCCCAGATATCTGGGAGGTTGAGGCGGGAGGATCACTTGAGCCCAGGAGGTGGAGGCTGCAGTGAGCCATGATCACGCCACTGCACTCCAGCCTGGGCAATAGAGCGAGACCCTGTCTCAAAAAAGAAATAAAAAGTTTTATGAGGATTAAATTTGTAGATACATGTAAAGTTCTTAAGATAGTGTTGACACGTAGTGAGCCCGTAAAAAGAATTAGCTGTTGTTACAATTACCATTGAAAAATAATAAGAAAGCAAGAGAGGTCACAAATAATTTTATTGTAACATGATTATATTATGCATGCTTTTAAAATAATTAAAAACACTAGGCTTGGTTTTACCTGAACTTAACAGAAAAAAGGAACTCAGGTGAAATTAATAAACTTCAAAGATTAGTTCCTGAATGACGATATTAGTTTCTCGAAGATCATCCCAAGATTAGAAAAATATAATAGATGATGAAAATGAACTGAAAGGTTGGGTGGGTGGTTTTGATGGGCTTCCTGCCAGGTAATAAGATGATTTAGTGCTCTCATGCTTCTTCCCCACTCCCAATTTTTGATGCTTCTATAATTTTTAATTTGTTTGACTTTATAGCATCTACATTCTGATTTGCATCTATTTATTTCTCCAGAGGTCTAGTCCTTATTCCATATTTAACTGAATTCAGTGTTTACTGCTAGTCCTTTTATCAAGAGTTTCACATTACTAGTTCTCTAATTTGGTCAGTTTTTTTGACTGGTTGTATTTCATTGTCGAGTAGGCTTTTTTCTCCCATTTTTTGCCCCTGCAGAAGGACTTATTGGTGTTAATATTCCCCAAATTCTTTCATATTTGAGAATATTTGACTGTTACATCACTACGTATGTGAGTGACATCTTGCTGAGTATAATGTTCTTGAATTGCCTTTTCTTTTGCTCAGAACCTTGTAGGCACTTTTCTATTGCCTTCTGGCAGTACATGTTGCTATTTGGAAGGATGAAGTCAGGCTTGTAGTTGTCCCCTTGTCAGATCCTAGGTTTTTTTTTTGTTGTTGTTGAGACGGAGTCTTGCTCTGTCACTCAGGATGGAGTGCAGTGGCATGATCTCGGCTCACTGCAGCCTCCACCTCCTGGGTTCAGGCGATTCCCCTGCCTCAGCCTCTCTAGTAGCAGAGGTGCATGTCACTACACCTGGCTAATTTTTTTTATTTTTATTTTTAGTAAAGACACGTTTTCACCATGTTCGCCAGGCTGGTCTCAAACTCCTGACCTCAAGTGATCCACCTGCCTCGGTCTCTCAAAGTGTTGGGATTACAGGCATGAGACACTGCACCCGGACAAGAATTCTTATTGATCAATCTATATCAAATTTCCCTAGTTTAGAATGGGCCCTTCCTTCTTTCCTTCCTTCCTTCCTTCCTTCCTTCCTTCCTTCCTTCCTTCCTTCCTTCCTTCCTTCCTTCCTTCCTTCCTCCCTCTCTCCCTTCTTTCTTTCCTTTCTTTCTTTCCTTCCTTCTTTTCTTTTCTTTTCTTTTCTTTTCTTTTCTTTTCTTTTCTTTCTTTCTTTCTTTCTTTCTTTCTTTCTTTCTTTCTTTCTTTCTTTCTTTCTTTCTTTTCTTTCTTCTCTCTCTCTCTCTCTCTTTATTTTCTTTTCTAAGTATCTAGACCTTGTCTGGCATAGAATGGGCCCTATTATTTTATTTTATTTTATTCATTTTTTGAGATGGGGTCTTGCTATGTTGCCCAGGCTGGTCTTGAACTCCTGGGCTCAAACAACACTCCAGGTAGCTGGGATTACAGGTGTGTGCCACTGTGCCCAGCTGAGTGGGCCTTTTAAATCTGAAGATTCAAGTGTTCTTTGAGTTTGGAAAAGTTTTTCTGTATTATGTTCTCAAATATTTTTTCAGTTCTATTTTTTAGGATAGAGAGGAGGCTTCTGTTTCAGGGATGGATATCAATTTACCTTCTGTTTCTATTCCTTTATTGATAGTTGCTTTAATTATTGCTTTTCCCCTCTGTTTTAACTTGTATTACCTCAAGCATTTCCCTAATGTGTTCGTTTCATTTTGGGGACTGGTGTTTTTTGTGCCTTTAGTTTTTTCTGACTTATAGAAGGTGATGATTTCTTGGTCCTTCATTGTTTCTTTAGCTGCCTGATCTCTCCTTTCATCTCATTCTTTTGATAGTTTGTTTCAACTTTGAGTTGACTGTGTATTTGTCCCCAAGGGTTACCAAAGAGGCAGAGGAACGTTCCCACCCTTGAAACTGTAGTATAGCTTGGGGAGAGAGAAAAAGTTAAATGGTAATCAAAACTCTATATGCTCAAGATGAGTAACTAGACGTCAGGTGCTATGAGTGCTCAGAAGAAGGAAGAGGAGTTTCAAAAGTTGGTGGTTGGGATGTTCAAAGACCTGGGACAGAGGGATGAGCAGCATTTCAGCAGGAAGTCCTCTGGTCTGTGGAGGACTGGGCAGGAGCAGACAGATGACAGACAGTGGGAATCACAGTGTGTGGCGGGTTCATTTAGCACAGCATTTGGGTCTCCAGGCTTCAGAGTCACACAACCTGGGTTCAACTCTGCTCTACTACTTGTAAGCAGTGTGACCTTGGACCAGGTACTTGATCTCTCTGAGCCTTGCTTTCCTAATCCATGCCATAGCAATAAGCCACTTCATGGCATCATTAAGACTAAATGAGATAATTCATCTGAAGGGCAAGGCAATCAGCACATTGTTATAAGTGCTTAATAAATGGTGACTACTATTGTGGAAGCCCTTGAGTCCTTAACTGGATTACTGAGTCCTTAGGAGAAGGAATTGAGTCTTATTCCTCATTGAGTCTTATTCCTCATCATTCCTCACGCATAATAGATGAGCAATAAATGTATGGATGACTTTATTTTATCAGTTAGGTCATATTTCATTGCACATAGCAGAAACCCTAACTCAAACTGGCTAAAACCAAGGATGCATGCAGGATCCCATCATTCTGTAGGTCAAATCCAGCTTGCTGCCTGTTTTTGTACAGTCCATGAACGAAGAATGGGTTTTGCATTTTTAAATGTTTAAAAAAAATCAAAAGAATATTTTTGAGAAACTTGAAAATTATATGATATTAACATTTCGGTATCTATAAAGTTTTATTGGAACACAGTCATACATTCATTTATGTATGGTGTATGGCAGGTGTTGGCAACCTTTTTCTGTAAGGGGCCTGATTGTAAATATTTTAGATGTGGGAGACTATATGTCATCTGTCACAGCTACTCCACTCTACTGTACTAGCATGAAAGTAGCCATAGGCAATAACCTTAGAAGAGAAGAGCTGAGGACAGGAAATAGGGTTGAAAAGTGGAAGGGCTCCTGGGTTCTAGGTCTCCTGGGTTCTAGGCTTGGCTTTTTTTTTTTTTTGAGGCGGAGTCTTCACTCTGTCCCCCAGGCTGGAGTGCAGTGGCACCATCTCGGCTCACTGCAAGCTCCGCCTCCCGGGTTCGCGCCATTCTCCTGCCTCAGCCTCCCGAGTAGCTGGGACTACAGGCGCCGCCACCGCGCCCGGCTAATTTTTTGTATTTTTAGTAGAGACGGGGTTTCACCTTGTTAGCCAGGATGGTCTCGATCTCCTGACCTCGTGATCCGCCCGCCTCGGCCTCCCAAAGTGCAGGGATTACAGGCGTGAGCCACCGCGCCCGGCCTAGGCTTGGCTTTTACCAACCAACAGTAGGATATTCATCAAGTCACGTCACTTCTCCAGGTCATATTTTATGGGAAATGAAAGAGTTTAACTAGATTTCAAAAGCTTCTTTTAGCTTCAAAATTTCTATTTTTCTATTTTGGTTTTCCAATTTAATAACCCGGACTTTTTCTGAAGGTGTGTGTAGCAGTTAGAATACTTCAACTGCAAGTAACAGAAGGCAATTCTCATTAATTTAAGCAAAAAGACATTTATCATGAAGATATGCAGGTAGGTCATAGAAATAAAGGAAAAACAGAAAATATAGACTTAGAAAGGACAGGAGCCAGAGCAAAGCCCAGCGTTCAGGTAGCAGGAACCAGTGGATAGTCTCTTCGGGATTCTGCAGTCTCCGTTGACCTCTGACCATTCTCAAGAACATTCAAAACTGAAATTCAGGTGTTGTGTTTCTAGCCTGGCTTATATTTGGTTAAAAGAACCACTATGATTGTATCCAACAGGAAGCGATAGTTCCCTAAAGCCAAATGAGCAGTTATTACTAGAAAAAGGGGGAATGGAAGCTGAGCAGGCAAAAAGGACAGATGTCCATGACCGTGAAGGGCACAGTTGTTTAAGTGCTAGACATTGTAGCATAAGGAGCCAATACTGACCCTTGAGTCATTTGCTCATTCTTTCAATACACTTACTGAATTTAGTCATGCCATTTTGGAAGACACCAAAGAAATATAATAATGACCTATAAGACTGGTGGGAATGGGTGCTTGGATTTTACTCAGGAAGACCTGGGAACAAGATTGTATTCCCTTTTGATTGGAATCATTAAAATATATCCGGGCATATGCAACTGCAGCTCATTATAGGGAGATGTTAAGTAATTCTCTAATTATATGTATTACACTGTAGGCAGAGGATCCTCAGACAAGTGACTTATCTCACATGTCAAGGGGCAGAGCTAAAAGCAGGACTTGACTTCCTGACTTGAATAACTGTTCTGAGCCAGCTGCCTAGCAACCGTGGCCTCCGTTCAGCAGCAGCTACCATGTGAGAAGCGTCAGTGCCCGACTGCTCCACTAGACTGTGAATTTCTCAAGAGCAGAAACAGGGTCCTGTTCCTCTGCATTTCCCTCAGGGCCTTGTCTGGCATTGGACACACAGAAGAGAGATGTTCAGTAAAGAGTTAGCTTTACAGCTTCTGTCAATGAAATGAAGCCTGTCTCTGCATTAGATGATGACTTGAGCTGAGGAGTACTGAAAAGATCCCCGACTGCTGTCAGCAAAGCCTGGTCTGGGGACATGGAAAGGACATATTTCAGAGCAAGAGAATTTCAGACATTCTAACAGGAGACTGAGCTGTAAACTCTGCAGTGTTCACATTAGACGACTTCTCCATCTCAATGGGTATCTTACTTCTTCTGGCAAATAATGAAAAATTATAACCTCACAAAGCAAACCAGTGAGTGCAATTGTCTCCGTCCTTCTCTCCCCTTCTCGATGGGAAAAAGCTAGGAAAAATAGGAATTCAAAATTCCTATTTTTCTATTTTGGTTTTCCATTTTTAATGACCTGGACTTTTTCTGAAGGTGTGTGTAGCAGTTAGAATACTTCAATTGCAAGCAACAGAAGCCAAATTCTAATTAATTTAAGCAAAAAGACATTTATCATAAAGATATGCAGGTAGGTCACAAAAATAAAGGAAAAGCTGAAAATATAGGCTTAGAAAGGACAGGAGCCTTTCTAATTGCCTTGAAATTTGCTCAGAAGAAAATGTTTATAGAAATTTGTCTTCAATCAGGGGCCAGGCACAGTGGCTCATGTCTAAATCCCGGCACTTTGGGAGGCTAAGGTGGGCAGATCACCTGAGGTCAGGAGTTCGAGTCCAGCCTGGTCTACATGGTGAAAGCCTGTCTCTACTAAAAATACAAAAATTAGCCAGGTGTGGTGGTGCACACCTGTAATCCCAGTCATTTGGGAGGCTGAGGCATGAGAATCGCTTGAACCAGAGAGACAGAGGTTGCAATGAGCTGAGATTATGCCACTGTACTCCAGCCTGGGCAACAGAGTGAGACTCTGTCTCAAAAAAAAAAAAAAGAAAAAAAGAAAAAAAAATTGTCTTCATCAAGTACTTGTGCATGTGTGCACTCTTTGTTTAGGAAAAGTGGCCAACTCACTTGACTTACCTCTGAAGGCTGCTACCCAGGGATTTCTTCAGTTGTCTGATTCTGCAGCTGCCCAAGGCTCAAGCAGGCTCACCAATCCCAGGCCTGAGCAGGCAGGATTAGCCCCACAGCTGCATGCTGGAAGGGTGGATTTCAGAGGTCATGAAATCATTTATTAAATAAACTTGCTTATCCTTTTTCTTGTTACTTACTTTCACCTGAAAAAGGAGGTTTCTTAGTACTTCTTTTATTTCTCCCCCTGAGGCAATCAGTTGGCCCCACTAAGCCTAGATCTGTGGGATGACAGGTACTTCCAACCTCAGTTTCACAACAACCTAGAGTGTCTCCAACTATCTGAAGGCATGTTGAGAAATCCTCAAAATTAAATTAACCTCAGATCACTTTGGCTTAATAAATCAGTATCACTCTGCGCTGTAAGGCACAGAAGGGAGAATGTTGGGAAATCAAAGACTTTGTAGATTGTAATATCTCCAAAAAGGCTGGCTCCCTTGGAGATTACTTTGGGTTGGTTCATCACCACTTTTCTTATCTCTATGGCAAGAATATGGGGTGTTGATTTGTTTAAGGGAAGATATTTTTCTTTCTGTATCTCAACACGAACCAGCCCTCTACACTTACCCCAGTGTCCTTAACTGTCTCCTTACTGTGTCTATATAACTGTGGTTCTTTCATATTCCTGCTTTGCCCTCACCCTGTGTCTATTGCCATGTCATGGTGGTTCCCCAGCCTTTGTGTGGCAGCAAATCTGAGCTACTTATTAATAAGGCTCAGCATGGGCCAACTTCCACCATGCCAGTTTCCCTGGCAACACCAGTGGGCAGTAAAGATCTTAGACAAACTTTCTGGTAGGTCACCCCTGAGCTATACCTCCCTTAGAATCCAAGAGATTCTCCAGAGAGCCCCACTCCTATTTTGGTTGTACCTCATTTTTCTCTGTATAGCCACAGAGATTCAGAATTACACAAATCTAGAGTAGTGTTGAAAGATCTTACAAGAAATGTCCAGATAGAAGGGTGGCAGCAATATGAACAGCCATCAGGGTCTCTGATGGGGCCACCCAAATACAACTGGCACTACGCCTGCCCTCCAGGCGGCCAGCATTTGCTTAATGTGAGTCTCCTGCAACATACTGCAGGATCACTGTTTTTTGACAGTTCCCATCTTTTCTCTCACTTTCCCCTATTTCTCTCTTTATTTATTTTTTGTTTCCTTTTTTCTTTCTTTCTTTTTTTTGACGGAATCTCACCTTGTCACCCAGGCTGGAGTTCAGCAGTGAGATCTCAACTCAATGCATCCCCCTTCTCCTGGTTCAAGTGATTCTCGTGCCTCAGCCTCCCAAGTAGATGGGACCACAGGCATGCACCATGAAGCCCGGCTAATTTTTGTATTTTTAGTAGAGATAGGGTTTCACCACATTGGCCAGGTTGGTCTCGAACTCCTGACCTCAAGTGATCCTTCCACCTCAGCCTCCCAAAGTGTTGGGATTACAGATGTGAACCATCCCCGCCAAGCCACCTATTTCTCTCTTTACAAAGTTTCTAAACTTTGCTATGTCAAACCCATTTAGACAATGATTCAAATACCAGGAGCACCCAAAGAATGTTTCAGGTTTCTGTCCCATCACGTGGTTTTGAGGAAAGAGCAGAAGTGCAGGCAGGGCATACCCACGGCTGTGGGTGGAATCTGCAGCCAGGCTGGGGTGAGTGATTCTGGGGCTCTTGAGGCACAGAACTGTGGATTCCCCGGGTTGAAGGATGTGTGCAGGAACATAAGGAGGACTGAATAGCACTCGAAAGGACATGTGTGTCGCTGATTTCAGCATTTCTCTGAAGCTGAACCCGCTGACACTCCTGTCACCTGATAATTAATATTCTATGCAGAGGGAGCTTTTGTTTAAGGCTTTTTCCTTTAGGAAGATTATCGGGAGGTTTTGCAGAAAGGAAACATTTTTTAGTAGGGCTGAACCCATAGCAGTGAGAGCTTCGGAAAGCAGGGCAATGCCGGACTACCTATTTTTTTGTGTAGTGTTTTGTTGATCAAATACAAACCTTTGCCAGAGCCTGATTCTGACTTATCTTTGTTACATCAGAGGACAGTTAGCTCCGATGCTATGAGAGAAGGAACAAAACAAAACCCAAAACTTGCCCCGGAGTTTATCAATGAGACTATGTCCCTTTAGTTCCTTTGGTCCCATCTGAATTGGTGGACACCAAATGTGCCTGTGAAAACTCTTCACTGTAGTGTCCAGAGCCCTGCTTGTAGCCACCAGGCCACTGAGATGATTAAAACTCACCCAAGGGCTGCAGACAATTAAAATAATGATGTGCAGCTTCACAGATTGGCATGAGTGACTTAGGTGATACCAAAGAGGAAAGGAGGATTTTGAGTGTCTCCAGTAAATCAGCTTTAATGAGGATGCTCATTGCTTCTCCTGCCATTCTTTCTAGTTCTAAAATAAAGCTACCAAGATCTGTTGATGTCCCCAGGCAGGATGGCCCTCTGTCTAAAAGCCACACTTCTATCTTGTCACCCTAGTTTCTCTTGAACTCAAAAGGTCAGCTTGAATGAGTTATTGCATATGACCTTTGCAATTTCCATTTGATCCTATAAGGAGAGAGGGAAGGATTAGGTTTGAGTTGTGAGAAAGTTCAGTGCTTGCTTCACAGTTCTCTCCTCCTGATCTCGGGGTGGTGTGTTTTCAACCTCTCCGGGAGTCTGAGTGCTTAAACAAGGCTCTTTCTGAGCTTGAATCAAACATGAGTTGAGGGGGAGGGCATGGGCAGCTGTTTGATGGACCACCTGTTTGCAAAGTAGTGAAACCTTGAAAGAGGAAGTAAAAAGTTTTTTTTTTTTTTAATAGAATTAGCTTGGGCAAGGTAACATCTTAAGGGGGAAAACTGTAATGGAATTAGAAACGGGTGGATTAGCTTTTCCTGAAAATATCCTGTGTTAAAACAATTAGGGGGAAAATGATTGGCAGGATGCATTTCAGATTTGGTGCAACTGAGGCTGTTTGGGGCCAGGGAAGCAATTCACAGAATCCAGTACGTATGTATCAGTTAATGTTTGATGTTATGGCTCACGACTAAACGTGTATACGTGTTACAGATAAGAGCCTTCCACTGGCTAACGTGGCACAGTGATCAGCAAATAAGCTGTGTTTACACTTGTTTTCATTTATATTATTTATTTATTTATTTTCTCTTTTGAGATGGAGTTTCACTCTTTTTGCCCAGGCTGGAGCGCAATGGCGCAATCTCGGCTCACTGCAACCTCCCCACCTTCTGGGTTCAAACGATTCTCATGCCTCAGCCTCCCAAGTAGCTTGGATTACAGGCGTGTGCCACCACACCCAGCTAATTTTGTATTTTTTTAGTCGAGATGGGGTTTCACCACGTTGGTCAGGCTGGTTTTGAACTCCTGACCTCAAGTGATCCACCTGTCTCGACCTCCCAAAGTGCTGAGATTACAGGTGTGAGCCACTGCCCAAGGCCTATTTTTTTAGTGGTTTTTTTTTTTTTTTTTTTTTTTTTTTTTTTTTTTTTGAGACAGAGTCTCACTCTGTCGCCCAGGCTGGAGTGCAGTGGCCCAGTCTCAGTTCACTGCAACCTCCACCTCCCGGGTTCAAGCTATTCTCCTGCCTCAGCCTCCTGAGTAGCTAGGATTATAGGCACACGCCACCATGCCTGGCTAATTTTTATATTTTTAGTAGAGACAGGGTTTTACCATGTTGGTCACGTTGGTCTCAAACTCCTGACCTCTGATCCACCTGCCTTGGCCTCCCAAAGTGCTGGGATTTCAGGCGTGAGCCACCGCACCGGCCTCTATTTTTTTAGTTTTTAAGACAGGGTCTCACTCTGTCACCCAGGCTAGAGTGCGGTGGCGTGATCTTGACTCACTGCAGCCTTGACCCCCGAGGCTCAAGTGATCCACCCACCTCAGCCTCCTGAGTAGCTGAGATTATAGGTGTGTGCCACCACGCCCAGCTAATTTTTGCATTTTTTTTGTAGAGACTGGGTTTCACCATGTTGCCCAAGCTGGTCTCGAATTTCTGAGCTTATGCAATCTACCTGCCTCGGCCTCCCAAAGTGCTGGGATTACCCATGGGCGCCACAACACGCTCAGCTACACTTGTTTTTTGTTTTTCCATTTTTTTCGAGATGGAGTTTTGCTCTTGTTGTCCAGGCTGGGTTGCAATGGCACAATTTTGGCTCACTGCAACCTCTGCCTCCTGGGTTCAAGCGATTCTCCTGCCTCAGCCTCCCGACTAGTTGGGATTACAGGCATGTGCCACCACGCCCGGCTAATTTGTGTGTGTGTGTGTGTGTTTTTTAGTAGAGATGGGGTTTCTCCATGTTGGTCAGGCTGGTCTCGATCTCCCAACCTCAGGCAATTCACCTGCCTCAGCCTCCCAAAGTGCTGGGATTACAGGCGTGAGCCACCGCGCCCAGCCTACACTTATTTTTAAATCACTAGCTTGTTCTAAAAAGCCATCATTACCATCAACAAAACAACAAAATTTCCAACTGTATCGATAATTACTTCTAAAAAGAGAAATCTAAATAAAAATGTATCTCATCTCACCCTTTAAATTTATATCATTTGGCATACTCACAGTTCCTAATAAGTAAATATGAGTTAAACTATTAGGCTAGAAAAGGATATGTCAATTAGCTGGGCATGGTGGCACATGCCTATAGTCCCAGCTACTCGGAAGGCTGAGGCAGGAGAATTGCTTGAACCCAGGCGGTGGAGGTTGCAGTGAGCCAAGATCCGGCCACTGCACTCCAGCCTGGGCAACAGTACGAGACTGTCTCGAAACAAAAAAGAGAAAAGGACACGTCAAGAGTGGCCCACTCTACAAAAATGTGGCTCATACTCAAGTCAGGTATGTGTATGTTTATGTATGTTTGTGTGAATAATCTTGTTTTCAGATCTTCAAAATTTCCCCCGTATACAGCACAGAGCCTGCATATAGCAGATGTACTTTACTGGATACATTGCAATGAGTATCTACCATGAGTGGTAGCACAAATAAAACTTTCAAGATTAATCTTGGAAAATCCCTTCAGTGGCTTTTTTTTTTTTTTTTTTTTTTTTTTTTTGAGACGGAGTTTCACTGTCACCCAGTTTGGAGTGTAGTGGCACGATCTCGGCTCACTGCAACAACCATTGCCTCCCATGTTCAAGTGATTCTCATGCCTCAGCTTTCTGAGTAGCTGGAATTATAGGTGCCCACCACCACATCCAGCTGACTTTTGTATTTTTTTTTAGTAGAGATGGAGTTTCAGCATGTTGGCCAGGCTGGTCTTGAACTCCTGACCTCAGGTGATCCGTCTGCCTCAGCCTCCCAAAATGCTGGGATTACAGGCATGAGTCACTGTGCCCAGCCCCTTCAATGGCTTATGAAGTATAGTAACATCCTTCACCAAGTTCAACACAGCTAGGTTTTTCTCCAACAATGGATCAGATTGCTATTTGGTTTTAGTTGGGAACCAGATGAATCTGTTGGCACTTATTTACAGGCCCAGATGTACCCTAAACACTTATTTTTCAGACTCTAGCATCTCATTCAGCCTCACCTCGAGAGGTACGAAGAAAGTAAAACTAGCCAAGCTGACAGTGGGTCCATGACCCTCCTCTTGCCAGCTCTGGGACCTCAGTCACCGAGTGGATGGGTGATTAGAACAGCCACTATTGAAAGAGTTATTTTTTTCTTTCTCTTTCTTTTTGGTGGGGAGCGAGAAGGGCCGAGGGCACACAGTTGAATTTGTATCATGTATGTTATGACTCTACAGTAAACATTTATTGAATTAATAAATGAGATGATTTTATTTCGTTCAGTTGCTCTATTGACTTTTGTGTGAATGTTAGCTATTTTTCCCTGCTGAAAAAATAACAATGGCTTTAAAGTCTTTAAGTAATGGCAAAGCATGTAGAAAAGGCTAAAAATCACTTTTAAAAGGAGAGAAAAAAAGTCTAGACTACTTGAAGGCCTGATCATAAATATTCTGAATTTCCTAGGGGCACAATATATAGCAATACTGGCAATTTTAATACCATCACTAATCATTTCGAATACTCTGACATCCTTTCACTGTAATATTTGTGTATTTAGTGGAAACTTTCTAAAAAGTCCTGTCACTAGCCAACAAAAGTCATTTCATAGTTATGATGTAATTGTAAGGTAATATTTCAGGGTTGTCAAGATCAAAGACTTGAAATATGACTTACAAAAAAAAAAAGTTCAGGAGAGACCCCTCTGAATAACCTTTTAAAGGCCCTAAAGCAATGGCATCTTGTCTTCTGTTTTCCTTAGGGTTTTGGAAACAGAATCATACAAAAGATACATTCTCCAGAGGCACATGAATTAAAATTAAAGAGTGAAAATAAATAATCCTAGAGGAAATTTCTCCCTCTGATTGAAACAGTGGGAAATAGCTGTACTCAATGCATTGGCAATAAAAATAGGAAAACTGTACTCAAATTGTGAATTGGGCCCAATATCAAGATCTGAAAGTGGATGTCATGAAAACCACTTTATGATTATTACATTGACTGAAGGAAATATTTTTATGTGTAGAAATTATCTGTCTAGGTTATCTTCCTGGTCTATATGATACAAAACTAGACATCTTTAAAAATTAAAATTCAATTTGTGCATTTTTCTTTTTTTTTGTAGAGACGGACTCTTGATATATTGCCCAGGCTGGTCTCCAACTCCTGGCCTCAAGCAATCCCAAAGTGCTGGGATTACAGGTGTGAGCCACTATGCCCAGCTCTTTCTGTACAATTAAAGCCAAATTGATGTGTAAGTGTTTGATGTGTAAGTGTTTCGGTATTATTGCTGTTAATAATTGATCTGGTCTGAATGAGCTGATTCCTGGGTGGATTCAGAAAATTATTTTTCTTCTGCCTGTCTAAGGGGATGAAGAAATGAGATGTAGGCTGGGCGCAGTGGCTCACGCCTGTTATCCCAGCACTTTGGGAGGCCAAGGTGGAAGGATTGCCTGAGCCCAGGAGTTCAAGACCAGCCACAGGCAACATGGTGAAACCCATCTCTACAAAAAAGTAAAAAAGTGTAAAAATTAGCCAGGTGTGGTTGCTTGCGCCTGTAGTCCCAGCTGCTTAGGCAGCTGAGGTGGGCGGATCACTTGAGCTCGGAAGGTAGAGATTGCAGTGAGCTGGGATTATACCCTAACCTGAATGACAGAAAGAGAACCAGTCTCAAAAGAGAGAGAGAGAGACAGAGAGAGAGAGAGAGAGAGAGAGATGTCAAGTTGTAATTCTCCCTTGTAATCCTCCAACTCCCCCAAACTAAAAAAAAAAAAAAGAAAAGAAAAAGAGAGAAAAACAAACAATAATTATTCACATATAAAGCATTTTTAGATGATGATAATTATTTAAAAAAAAAATCATGATGTGCCAAACCCTTTAAAAGAAAAAGTAAGGAAAAAGAACTGTTGGTGGTACTTCCCTCCCTCTGGTAAGTCAGAGTGGGATTCCCACCCAGGGGCTTTTGTTTGGTTTTGTTTTTAAGAATACTGATCCCTAGGGATGAAACAATTAACTGGAGATCATATATAAGTTAAAAAAAAACCTCTCAATTATATTTTTCCTCCAGAAAGATATAAATGTTTGCTTTTGTCAAAGGTTTTGCCACCTCCAGTGAAAAATTGGAATTGGTACAATGTGCTCTGCGCCCACCTGAAACTTAGATAAGCTACTTCCTAGGAGAGATATCTGCCAAGGGTTTTTCCAAGGTACTTGTCACCTGATGGCTATCCTCCCAGCCAAAGGACAAAGATGTTAATAACAACTGTAGTCATGGTGATAGTAATAATAGTATAGAACCACCACAACAATAGTACCTACCATTTAAGAGGGTCTGCTACTATGTGTCAGACACCAACATTGGCAATTTGCACATGTTCTTAGTTTGTTAATCTTCACAATGCTCCTTTAATGAAGAGTTCAGTATTGCCATTTTACAAATGAGGAAACTGAGCTCAGAGGTATTAAGTAGTTTAATGTCTCATAATACGTGAGTAGTAGAGCTGCAATTTGAACAGCTGTGTGATTTACCCACATTCTTTTATACTCTCCTTGCTAATGCTCTAGCCAACCGATATGGCTATTTCTTGGGAGAGCCAAAGAAGCGGGGAGAGGGCATCTGGGAATTTTTCAGGAGGACTGGAGAATAAATGACTGCACTGTCCCGGCCACTGCTTCACTAAGTGCTGAAAGCCAGGCGCATTCACTGTTTAATCCCAGTGTCAGGCACAGAGGAAATCAATAAATGTGAAGTGAATGAAGATAATGGAGGCTAGTTATATTTGTTCTGAATGGAACTGAATTTTAAAACGGCTGTCATATCAACAGTCAGGGTGCCTCAATGTCTGTATAGGAGGGGTTTCAGGAATGGCACACTGGTTGAAAGGGGGCCCAGGTAGACTGTCCTGGAGCATGTCAAGGGGCAGGTAAGTGGCTTTGATAATGGTGGTAATGGTAAATAGTGACGATGACAACTCAGGATGCACTGAAGTCCTCGCAATACTGCTCAGCATGGAGACTGAGGGTCCTATCCAGCCCAGTGATGGGTCAGTGGTTGCATGGCCATGAAGAGCCTACCACAGACATTACAGGGGGGCTGTGGAGGACAGGAGGGATTGGCCTGGTGCCATTACCCACCGTGGTCAGCTCTCTGCAGCCAGCAGCACTGCAGCTGGGCTGCCCAGGGTGTTTCCTGCTACGCGATGACAGTGTGATGGAAGAGCCAGCGCCTTGCAGTCCTGCAGCCCTGCCAAACACTGGGAACGTGCGTGTTCACATGCAGTCAGCTGCGTTCCCGAGAACCCACCCAGCCTAGTGGGGCCCACAGACAGGGGTGGGAGGGCCGCCTTCCCTAATGTAACATCTTAGTGCATTAATCACAAGCAAAATCAAAGCAATTTTTCCCCAAACATAAACCTTTGTCAATGACATGGGTTCAGAACGGGCTGCAGCAGGGTCCAGCTGGACTCGCCGGCCCCGTGTCCATGGATGGAATCAAAGAGTACAGAGGATGTAGGAGATAAAGTTTCTCTGTTAGGGAAGAGTTTGAAACTGGCTTCAAAGGAAAGAGAGGGGTGTTATTGTTGAGGTTTGGGTCTCAGAGGAAGACATCATTCCAGCTGAACACTTAAACCAAGCCCACAGAATTGGAAATTCTAGACTTTCTGGTTGGAAGCACCTGGAGGCCCAGGCTTTACTGATCTCTCTTCTCTGGGTTGCAGCAATTTTTTTTTTTTTTTTTTGAGACAGAGTTTTGCTCTTGTCACCCAAGCTGGAGTGCAGTGGCGCGATCTCGGCTCACTGCAACCTCCGCCTCCCGTGTTCAAGTGATTCTCCTGCCTCAGCTTCCCGAACAGCTGGTATTACAGGCTCCTGCCACTACACGTGGCTAATTTTTTTTTTTTTTTTGGTATTTTTAGTAGAGATGGGGTTTCGCCATGTTGGTCAGGCTGCTCTAGAACTCCCGACCTCAAGTGATCTGCCTACCTCGACCTCCCAAAGTGCTGGAATTACAGGCATGAGCCACCCCGCCCAGCCAGCACTTTTAATATGTCTCTCAGAGGGTAGCCCTGGATTAAGCAAGAGCTTCTCCCATTCTCTGGAGGTTTCTTCTCTGCAATCCAACCTCCCTTGCCAGCCTCTGAGTGTATTATTATTATTATTATTATTATTATTATTATTCTCGCTCTGTTGCCCAGACTGGTGTACAGTGCAATCTCGGCTCACTGCAACTTCCACCTCCGGGGTTCAAGCAATTTTTGTGCCTCAGTCTTCTGAGTAGTTGGGATTACAGGCGCGAGCCACCACACCCAGTTCATTTTTGTATTTTTAGTAGAAACAGGGTTTCACCATGTTGGCCAGTCTGGTCTCGAACTCCTGGCCTCAAGCGATCCATCCATTTCGGCCTCCCAAGGTGCTGGGATTACGGGCATGAGCCAACATGCCCAGCTTCTCTGAGTGTTTTAAATCCAGAGACCATTTTCTTTCTTGCTAGGCATCTATCTGAGTTATTGTGAGTGAAAGCACCCTGTAAATGAAAATGTACTGTACAAACAGGAACGTCCTTGAAGATGCCTATATTCTTCTTAGAGCCTAGAACTGTGCTGACCTGGAGCACAAACATAGTGAAGATCTGTCAAGACCTGGTCCGGTGGCTCATGCCTGTAATCCCAGGACTTTGGGAAGGCTGAGGTGGACAGTATGCTTGAGCTCAGGAGTTCAAGACCAGTCTGGGCAACATGGCAAAACCCCATCTCTACAAAAAATAGAAAACAATTAGTCTGGCCTGGTAGCATATGCCTGTGGTCCCAGCTACTCGGGAGGCTGAGGTGGAAGGATCGCTTGAACCAGGGAGTTCGAGGTTGCAGTGAGCTGAGATTGCACCAGTGTACTCCAGCCTGGGTGACAGAGTGAGACCCTGTCTAAAAAAAAAAAAAAAAAAAGAAAGAAAGAAAAAAAAATCTGTTGAATAAATAAAACGATTGGAACTTGGAACGGCTCTCTTGTTGGCTGCTGTGAAAACTGTCTCACCACAGCCTGCTTCCAGTTTTACTACATTTGCCTTGTTTCTATAAGCAAGAAAAAGTGAGGATGTCTGATGAGACATGTCCACAGAGGCAGGGTGTTACATGTAATCTTTCCCAGAGAAAGAGAGGCCATCATAGCCCAGGAAGAGTTCCTACTTTTTCTTTCTTTCCTGGGCAGCCTGGTTATCATGTTTCTAGGGAGAAAAAGATATTTCCCAGAACAGCCCAGAGAAAAGAATTAAGTAAAACTTGGGCCTCTGGGTGCTTTGAACAAGAGGCTATTGGACTTTTGACCCTTTAAATTCTACCAAATTTTGGGGGGAGTACTTTCTCACTTATGAAATATATCAAAGTGGGACAAACATATAATAAAATTAAGCTCATAAATTTAACAATCACATGTGCTTGCTCTTAGAAGCCTCTAAAATTTATGCCCAAGTTTCGATTTTATCTGTAACTATAACTTTGTTTTCACTAGAAGGGGAAGTTCCTCCAGCAGAGGGTAATTTAATTTTGCCAGTCACCAGACACACTCTGCTTAGACTTGGAATCTTTTTAAAATGGTAGCTTTCTATCAATCACCTACCCAAAGCATGTTTGGATTATGGGCTCTTCTAGAAAGGGGCTGTCTGCTTATTGATGATGTGGTGACCAAGGGGGATGGACCACCTTATCTGTGGCAGCTTCCCAGAGGAAATATGATCAATATCCATGTGTTAATTAGCCGGAAATGACTTGGCCACTGCTCTCTTGCCACGCGGTCTCCCCAGTCCCCTCTTGGTTCAACACTCCCTTCTCTGTGAATGGCCGTCGGACGCTGAAGGGAGAGAAGAATTCAGCAACAGTGAAAACATAACTTTCCACTCCATCACAAGAAGCCAAACACAGCAACCATATTCAAAGAGTTCTTTGTCCACAAGATAACGTTTGAATTGGAAACTTGTTTAGCCAGATTCTCTTGTTATGATTTACTGCTTCATTAGGTAGGGGCAGGGACAGACACGATCCATCCTTTAAATAATAGGAGGATTCCCACAGGAAGGTTCAACAACTCCAAATGTGTATTTAAAAAAAATCCCTCCCTTTCTCTGCACCTCAGCTTCCAAGGTGAAAAAATGTGCCTCTGACTGCTTGCGGGTGTCCACTTGGGAGAAGGGATTCATGCCCAAATAACCACAGACAAGAGCGTGTGACTTTCAAGTTGGAGAGGAAAAAGTAGCCAAGATTAGTCATATTTAGAATACCTTCTCTCCCAGGGTTTCAAGGCGGGAGCAGAGACGGGAGGAATGGGAAGAGAAGGAGAGAAAAGACGACAGACATCTCTCTCCATTCCTGGGAGAACAATCGCCTTTGTTCACAGCAGGCTGAGAGAGCTGCTTGGGAAACGCCGGATCTGGGCTCAGGGCAGGTTAGAGCCTGTGTGTACGCGTGAGGTCTCCCGGTGACCAAGGGCCCAGGTGGGTGGGCCTGGAATGCTGATACTGGAGCGGGGCTGAGGGGGTGTGTTGGCCCATTGTCTGCCCACCTGCACCCAGAGCTCCCCACTGTGTCGCCTCCTCAAGCCCCCTGCAGCATTCCCGGTGGGGGATGGAGGGAGCAGGGATTTCCTGCCTCCCTCAGGAGAGCCTGGTTGGCTTTTAGGGATGGACTGATATTCCAATTGCCCAGTTGTGGGGGAGTTGGCGGGGAGGAAGGGTCTGGTCCAGGTTGGGCCATAATTACCTGGGGAGTTAAAAAGGAAAACAAAACAAATTCCTGGGGCCCTTAAGGTCTTTTGAATCTGAATCTCCATGGAGATCAGGCTTGAGATCTCCATGGAGATCCGGGTATTTCTCATGCTACTAATGGGAAACCGATGACTTGTAAGATGCCTTTTAGCATGAATATAGTCTATGCTTTGTCTTGAACCTGCTAATGCATGTGAACTAGTTGGGAATTCCAAATCTAAAAATTGGCCAAACTGCTCTGGGGCTTGCATGGTCCCCGGGGGCAACCTCCTGCAACTAACGTGTTTCCTAAGATGGGTTTGGGGAGGCCTGTTCACTTGGAATCCTTCAACCTCTGGACTCCTAGAACATAAACTGATAGAGTCATCGGGCTTATGTTTTCAAGGCCTGGTGTCTTGGAAAAGTCAGGCATGGTTGATTGTAGACCCAGGTCAGCTGCTGGGAAACCGGAGAGAATGGGACTAAGAAGCCACTGACATGGTGAAGACCAGGATGTCCTGCACAGCAAGGCCCCTCCAGGCTCCATCTCATCCCTCCTCCTGGCCCACCTGAGCTCTTGGGGGTGGCCCACCTGCTCCCTTCCCTGCTTGGCAACCTCCCCTCTTTGCATTTTGACTTTTTCCCTCTAACACCCCTTTTGTTTTTTTCTTATGATTTATTTATTCATTTTATTTTATTCCTCATGCCCCACTCCCTTTTCTCAATTCCTTAGGCAACTATTCTCATGTCCTGAGAGTAGATCTTTTGGTTTGTGTGTGGTCTTGCAAAATGCGTATTGCTGTTTTGGTCATCAATTCATTCAACAAGTATTTGTTGAGTACCTGCTTTGTGCCAGGCATTCGGGGATACATTAGTGAACAAAACTGACAAGGATCCCTGGAATATGTATTCTAACAGAGGATGCAACACAATCATCTATACACATAAAAAGACAAAAAATTATCAGTATGTTAGAAGTTGGTAAGTGCTGTCGGAAAGAATAATCCAGAAAAGGGGATCAAGAGTACTGGAGGGAGAAGGAGAGTTTGGGCAGGATGCTGTATTTTTAATTCACATATATAGTATTACTACATATCTCATTTTATCTTCTGCTTTTTTTTTTTTTTTTTTTTTTTTTTTTTTTTTTAAAGATTTTTTTTTTTTTTTTTTAGTTTTTTTTTGTTTGTTTTTTTTTTTTTTTTTTTTTTTTTTTTTTTCTTTTTTTTTTTCTTTTTT